>NW_012267504.1:364840-421766 GCF_000151885.1 Dipodomys ordii | reverse complement strand
AAAAAAAAGAATGCATAATTGTTATTGTCAACAAATATATCTATATCTCTAGTTATACATGTGTGTATATGTATGCAGATACATATGTATATATATATGCATCATTCAAACTAGAGCCTACAGAGTAACCTCTCATTTTATGACCTGCACCAAGATATCATAGTCAGAGTGGTGGAAACATCAATATTCTAGCCAGAAAAGAAAGAAATATATGATGCAATATATTTAACTTTGACATCATCTGTTCTTCATATAAGAAAGGGGTCAGTAATTCTGGCTCACGAGGAATCTTTCTGCTGCGGCTTATTGCAGAAACCCTAAGTACAAAGTCAGCGATGCCTTAGAGTAGGGAAGCTGTCCTCCTGATGAGCTTCCTCAAGGCCTCTTTCATGTCCCTGTTCCTCAGGCTGTAAATGAAGGGGTTCAGCATGGGCGTGACCACTGAGTACATCACAGAGGCCATGGCAGTCTTCCTGGGAGGGTTGGTCACTGCAGAACTGATGTACACCCCCAAACCTGTCCCATAGAACAAGGAGACCATGACTAAGTGAGACCCACATGTGGAAAAGGCTTTGTACCTGCCTTGCATGGATGGCTTGATCAACACAGAAGAGATTATCTGAATGTAAGAGAATAGGATTCCAGAGAAAGGAATGCCACCAAACACTAAAGCTGCCAGGTATATCAGTACATTGTGTATAAAGGTGTCTGAACAGGCCAGCTTGATGACCAGAGCGAGTTCACAGAAGAAGTGGGGGATCCCCAGGTCTTTGCAGAAGGACAGACGCAACGCCATCAAACTAAGGAGTAGGGCATTTACACTACTACTGAGCAGAGACAAGAGAGTCAGCAGGCCACAAAGACGAGGGTTCATGATGACCGTGTAACTCAAGGGATGGCAGATGGCCACGTAACGGTCATAGGCCATGGCTGCCAAGAGACAGTTTTCCAGGCCAGCAAAAAGCAAGACGAAGCAGGCCTGTGCCAAGCAGCCTGTATATGTGATGCTTTGGTCCTGTGTATGGATGTTCGCCAGCATCTTGGGGACCGTGCTTGAGCTGATGCTGATGTCAGCCAGGGACAGTTTGGACAGGAAGGAGTACATAGGGGTGTGGAGGTGAGGGTCTGCATTGATGGCCAAGATGATGAGCAGATTCCCCATCACGGTGACAAGATAGATGGACAGGAACACTCCATAGAGGATGGGCTGAAGCTCTCCATCTTCCGTGAGACCCAGGAGGCGGAATTCTGCTACACCTGTTCGGTTTATTGCTTCCATATTGTTTAGGAGACTGATTGGGGGTGGAGGAAACACAGGTGATGGGATGGAAAATGGATGAACAAAGGTCTCTCATGGTAGAAAAACATATACCTATTGTGCTTTTATTTCTACTATGGTATTGTCTTATTATATATTTGTACAAAGGGCTTCCAATTCAACATGTCTGCTTAAGAGTGCAACACATCTTGATTAGTGTCTATGCTTTTAAGTTAATTTTGCCCAATTTTCTAATCTTTTAAAATATTACAAGCTTACTATCTTTAAGTAGTTGTACAAAGGAGTTGCCATTTAACAATGCAATTTATAAATACAACGCATCTTGCTCAGTGTGAACCCTTTGAAAAACACTTTCACTCATCACTCCCAACCCAACCACCCCATCTCTCATTCTTCCTAATTTTGTAGGATATACATTGAATTATTTTGTTTTCTGCATCTTCATTTTCTTTTTTTCTTTTTGCCAATTTTATTGTTGTTGTTTGCCTGATATTTCTAGGCCCTTCCCTCTCTTCTCCCAGTTTTTCTGTATCTTTATTACTTTATATCTATCCCTTTCTATAGCTCAGTGATCAATGCCATGGTTTTCTCCCATATGCTTATAATATAATAAAAATAAATAATACAATAATATAAATATAACCTAAATAATACAATAAATATAAATAATATAAACAAATAATATAATAATATACAGAATATGTAATATAATAAATAAAATAATATAAATAATAGTAGCAGTAAAATAAATCTGACCTAGATTTAGCAACATAAACATAAAAAAACCTATGAAAGTAAAGTAAAAAAATGTGCTTACAATAAATGAACAGTAGTCTAGAACTAGTGGCTTACACCTGTAATCCTAGCTACTTAGGAGGCTGAGACCTGTAAGATTTCAAAACTATCCTAGACAGAAATGGAAACACAGTGAGTTTTTGTTGTTGTCATTGTTGCTGGCAGTGGTGAGAGTGGTGGTGTTTGTTTTTGGTTTGGGTTTTTTTCTGGGAGGTTGGGCAAAGAGGAGGTGTATTTATTTCCTAAATTGTCTTATGAACTATAACCCCTTATTAATCAATAAACTCAAAGAAAGTAGAAAAAAGAAATAAAATAATTAAATAAATAAAACAATGGAGTAAATCTGCATTATACAAAAATTTTAATTAGCTTAAAAGTAACAGAAATAATAAAATATTAATTTATAAAAATAAGCTAGAAATTATTGTCAAAACAATGAAGACCTTATATCCATGAGTAATCATTTAATGAAGAATGTTTTGATTGGTTTAAGTTAAAGGAAGAAGAACAGGAGAAGGGGAAGGGAAGAGGTGAGTCCGATCAAGTACATTGGATGCAGATAGGAGGTATCAAAATGAAGCCACCTTTACACCTAATCTATGCTAATAGAAATAGTGGAGATAATAAATATGAATATTAAAGATTTAACTTTAAGAAAAAATTACATAGGGTGCCACATTTGTGTTAGATAATGCTAAGAAAATGAAAAAAAATAGAAACTTCTCCATATCATCAGACATATAAGGATTTTATATTTCCCTTTCTCTAAAGAAAGGGAAACCCTCACTAGAGGTTTTATTCAGAATTTCAATGAAATTTTATGTCCTCAAGTAAGTTTACTAAATTATTTTATTCTCTTGGTTGTATTTTTTTTTGTTGGTCATGGGGCTTGAACTCTGGGCCTGGGCACTGTCCCTCAGCTCTTCAGCTCAAGGCGAGCGCTCTACCACTTGAGCTACAGCACCACTTTCGGTTTTCTGGTGGTTTTATTGGAGATAGGAGTCTGACGGTCTCTCCTGCCCGGGCTGGCTTTGAACCGCGATCCTCAGATCTTAGCCTCCTGAGTAGCTAGGATTACAGGTGTGAGCCACCAGCACCCGGCTCTCTTGGTTGTATTTTTAAACTATTTACACTTTACACTAGACCATATTTTATTTTTTCCCTTTTAATAAATTTTTATTGTGAAATACTGTACATGAGCAATGTAATGAGTACATTTCTTATCAAGCATTGTTGCCTCCTCCTTTGTTTTTCCCCTACTATCCCTTCCCTCCCACCTCCACAACTACACTCCCCCTCCCTGCCTAAATTGTAAAATTCATTTTTCATCATAGTGTCTTGTACATCTCATTGTTGCAATAGGTCAACCTGTATTCCTATTTAAACATTTTGTTTTTTCCCTTCCCCTCCCCAAATTATGCCAACATCAAATACAGTGAAAACAGGGGTTATACTGTGGGGGAGAGACATACAAAGCAACAAAAAAAAATCACATAGTATGTTATAAATACATAAGAAACAATAGCAAGAAAGAAAAAACACTTGTGTCCCTATCTTGGGGTTCATTTCACTTAACTTCATCTTATCTGGTTATATGCATATAGCTTTTAAATTATTCTACTTGTCCCAAACATACACTAGTTATTGCAAATAAGGGAAACCATGGGACCTATGTTTCTTTGGGTCTGGCTTACTTCACTTAGTATAATTTTCTCCAAGTTTTTCCATTTCCTAACAAATGGGGCAATGTCATTCTTCCCGATGGAGGCATAGAATTCATATATAATATATATACATATATATATGTGTGTGTGTGTATATATATATATATATATATATATATATCACATTTTCTTGATCCATTCACCTACTGAGGGGCATCTGGGTTGGTTCCATATCTTAGCTATAGTAAATAATGCTGCAATAAACATAGCTATGCTGGTAGCTTTTGTATGGTCTTGTTTATGATCATTTGGGTAAATGCCCAAAAGTGGGATTGCTGGGTCATAGGGAAGATTTATGTGGAGTCTTTTGAGGAAACTCCATACTACTTCTACATGCTAGTCTTAATTTTTGACTGATTATTTTGGCCTAGCTACTTGACTTTATTCCAAAATGTCTGACATAACCATTTCTCTCACTGAGGGATATTGTATTACAGAGTGAATACATAACACATTCACAAATATATGCATAGACATTGATAAAATGTGTAATGTGTCAGCTGATTTTTAAGAAATGTATGGAAAGCAGTTAAATGATACTGCTTGACTCTACCAAATGAAGAAGAGAATAACTGATTATATAAATTCAGGCCTTTTTCTCTATCTGTGTGTGTGTGTGTGTGTGTGTGTGTGTGTGTGTGTGTGTGTACATGTGCATGCATGTATGCCAGTTGTGGAGCTTGAACTCATAGCCTGTGCCCTGTCTTTGAGCTTTATCACTCAAAGCTGGTGGCTTACCACTTGAGCCACAGCTCCACTTCTGGCTTTTTTTAAGGGGGGCAGTGGGTGATAGAGTAGTTCATTAGAGATCAGAATCTCACAGTCTTTTCTGCCTAGGCTGGTTTTGAACCATAATCCTCTGATTTCCTGAGTAGCTAGGATTATAGGCATGAGCTGGTTGTTTTTCTAATTTTTAACATTCCTTCATTATACTATCCCAGGCATTTTTACAAATAATCTACATACTTATATATATATATATATACAACAAAACTCCATTTTTCCTGACTCCCTTTGTTATTGTAAGGAAAAAATAATCTCCCCCTAGAATACTATGTTAATATTTACTAATTTGGGGAGCATGGATATGGGCTTCTAAGTTGATGCTGTTTCCTCAAGTAAAACAGAAATAAAGGAGAGGAGAATATAGCCTGAGAATCTGCATCAATTTCTTGATTTCTCTAAAAGTCTCATGATCAGGCAATAATCTTAACCAAAAATCTGTTCTGTGAAAAGATATCCTAAGGTCTTTAGCCAGCCTGATAGCTTTTCCATGGACCAATAAATTACAGAGAATTTCAACATATCCTCAAAAACTCAACATTGAGCAAGAGTAGGTTGCTGTTGAAAATCTAGTTATTGAAATAAGGGAAACCATGGGACCTATGTTTCTTTGGGTCTGCCTTACTTCACTTAATATTTTTGCAAGTCTTTCCATTTCCTAACAAATGGGGCAATGCCATTCTTTCTGATGGAGGCATAGAATTCCATTGTGTATATATACCACATTTTCTTGATCCATTTATCTACTGAGGAGCATCTGGGTTGGTTCCACATCTTAGCTATTGTAAATAATGCTGCAATAAACATAGTTGTGCTGGTAGCTTTAGTATGGTCTTGTTTGTGATCATTTGGATGTTAGGAGAAATGAACCCCAAAATAAGGACTCAAATGGTTTTTCTTTCTTGCTATTGTTTCTAACATATTTATAAGATGATTTTTGTTGCTTTTTATGTCCCTCCCTCACTGTATAACCCGTGTTTTCACTGTTGGTATAATTTGTGGAGGGGAAGGAAAAAAACAAATTGTTTAAATAGGGATACAGGTGGACCCATTGCAACAATGAGATGTACAAGACGTTATGTCGGGAAAAAAAACTTTACAACTCTGGTGCAGGGAGGGGGCAGGAGATGGGACGGGATGGGAAGGTGAAACAAAGGAGGAGGCAACAAAGCTTGATAGGAAATGTACTCATTGCCTTGCTCATGTAATTGTAACCCCTCTGTATAGTATTTTCACAATTAGAAAAAAAGAAAAAAGAAAATCTGGAAAACTTTCCATCATGTATCATAAGTTTAGAGTCAGATATTAACAGAATAAAGGCTTTTTCAGGCACTGGTACACAAGGAGAAGACATATGTAAACGATGGATAATTAGGAAGATGGGCCAGGCATTGGTGGCTCACGTTTGCAATCCTAGCTATTCAGGAGCCTTACGTCGGAGGATGTCAGTTTGAAGCCAGCCTGGGCAGGAAAGTCCATGAGATTATTATCTCCAATAAAGTACTCAGAAAAACCCAGAAGTAGTACTGTGGCTCAAGTGGTAGAGTGCTAGCCTTGAACATGAGCACAAAGAGGCTCAAGGACAGCGCCCAGGCCATGAGTTCAAGCCTCATGGGTGATCTTATTCTGCTGGACTTATGTCACAAAACACATGAATGGATGAAGACCTCTCATTGCTTGGCAAAATATAAATAAAAATATTTCAGATTACCTGGGTGTCCACACTAAGGAATCGTGTGCAATTCTTCCATGAACATGAAAAAGGAAAAGTGGAAGTTCTGCTTCAGATATCCCCAAAAGACAGCAGAACTCTCCTGTGCAGAAATCTCTCAGACAAGGGCCAGGTATACTGCTTCTGGACCTCAATATGGCTGCTATGTGGTGATCCAGGCAGATTGTTATCAGTCTCTTAGATCCTTTGGGACTCAATATCCCAAACTGCTAATTAATGAAACTCTTTGATTCTAAATTTTTGAATTCCTGTGTGATTACAGGGCAGCACAAATCCTAAAGGATTGAGCCTGAGAGATGAAAAAATTTGATCTGGCACTAATCCATCCAGAGACCACAGGAAGCCTGCTTCTCTCATTCATATGTTTTGGTTTTTAGCTACATATCAACCTAAAAATAACTTGCACTCTCTCATCAATTTTGGTTTTGTTATCAAGTGCAAGTATTTCTTTACCTTATCCTAATAAAAATGTGAGAGGGGCTGGGAAGGTAGCTCAGTGGTAGAGCGCTTGCCTTGCATGCCTGAGGCCCTGGGTTTGATTCCTCAGAACCACATAAGCAAAAAGAAAAAAGCCAGAAGTGGAGCTAAGTGGTAGAGCACTAGCCTTGAGCTGAAGAGCTGAGGGACAACGCCCAGGCCCAGAGTTCAGGCTCCACGACTGGACCCCCCCAAAAAATGTGAGAAAGTTTAACATCTAATTTAGGCTTGTAGATTCAGTTTGTATTGTGCAGAGATGCATCAATTGTTTGTATAAATTCCTGGGATAGTATAAGGAGTGTCTGTTTAAATTAGAAAAATAGCTGGGCATCAGTGGCTCATGCCTATAATCCTAGCTACTCAGGTTGAGATCACAGTTCAAAGCCAGCCCAGGCAGAAATTCTGAGAGAGTCTTATCTTCAATAAACCACCCCCCAAAAAGCTGGAAGTAGAGCTGTGGGCTCAAGTGGTAAAGTGCTAGCCTTGAGCAAAAGAAGCTCAGGAACAGTGTCCAGGCCCTGAGTTCAAGCATCAGGACAGGCAAAAGAAAGAAACAACTGCCCAATAAGTGGGCTAAAGACTTAAAGAGAAACTTCTCTGAAGAGGAAAGAAGGATGGCCAATAGACACATGAAGAAATGCTCAACCTCCCTAGCCATAAAAGAAATGCAAATCAAAACAACATTGAGATACCACCTCACCCCAGTTAGAATGGCTATAATCAAGAACTCTAACAACAGAGGCTAGAGGGGATGTGGACAGAAGGGAACCTTACTGCATTGTTGGTAGGAGTGTAAACTTGTTCAACCACTTTGGAAAATAGTATGGAGGTTCCTCAAAAGACTCCACATAGAGCTCCCTTATGACCCAGCAATCCCACTTTTGGGCATTTACCCAAATGATCACAAACAAGGCCATTCTAAAGCTATCAGCACAACTATGTTTATTACAGCATTATTTACCATAGCTAAGATGTGGAACCAACCCAGATGCCCCTCAGTAGATGAATGGATCAAGAAAATGTGGTATATATACACAATGGAATTCTATGCCTCCATCAGAAAGAATGACATTGCCTCATTTGTTAGGAAATGGAAAGACTTGGAAAATATTATATTAAGTGAAGTAAGCCAGGCCCAAAGAAACACAGGCCCCATGATTTCCCTTATTTGCAATAACTAGTATATGTCTGAGTCAAGCAGAAATGGTCAGATAAGTTGATGCTAGGGAAATGAACTGCAAGATAAATATTCAATTTTTTTCTTTCATGTGATTGTTTCTAACATATTTATAAGATGATATCTTTGTTGCTTTGTATGTCCCTCCCTCACTGTATAACCCCTGCTTTCATTGTCTTTGATGTTGATATAGTTTGTGGAGGAGAAGGGAAAAAAACAAATTGTTTAAATAGGGATACAGGTGGACCCATTGCAACAATAAGATGTACAAGTTGTTATGTCGAAAACGAACTTTACAACTTTGGTGGGGGATTGGGGGAGCTGGGAAGAGATAGGAAGGGGAAACAAAGGAGGAGGCAATAATGCTTGATAAGAAATGTACATTATCTTGCCCATGTAATTGTAACCCCTCTCTATGGTATTTTCACAATAATAAATAAATAAATTTTTTAAAAGAAAAAAAAATAAAAAAGTATCCAATGAAAATATTTGCAAAACTTCTATTGAAACACTCAATGATTTTGAAGGAATGGATAAAATGAATAAGTGTCTGTGCATATGGGCTACCTAGGATGAACCTAAATAGATATATCACACACAATAAGTTTAAGCAACAATAAAGAAACTTCAACATTTACATGCCCTGAGACTAGATAGATTCATGGCTGAATTCTACCAGACTATTTATTAGTAGTTCAGAAGTATAAAGGGAGGAAATGCTACTAAAATATTTCCCTGATTGCAAAATCAGTTGAAGATATGTTTTTTAAAAGAAAGAAAAAGCACTGGAAATGTGGCCTAGTGGTAGATTGCTTACTTTGCATACATGAAGCCTGGGATTCTCTTCCTCAGTACCATATACACAGAAAATGCTGGAAGTAGTGCTGTAGCTCAACTGGTAGAGCACTGGCCTTGAGCTGAAGAGCTCAGGTACAGTGCCCAGGCCCTGTGTTCAAACCCTACAACTGACAAAAAAATATATAAAAAAGAAAAAGCAAACTACAGATCAGCTTCTTTGATGAACATATATAGAAGCATTTTCCAGAAAATACTGGGGAAGATTGTACACCATGACAAATTTCATTTCATTGGAAGAATGCCAGGATGGTTCACCATATATTGATAAATACACTGGTGCATGTAAAGATAAGACAGGAAAAACATGACAGGATCATTTCAATAGATGCCAAAAAACCTTTTGACACCATGAATATCTCTTCATGATAAACACCCAAAAAGATGAGGAATAAAAATTACTTCAATACCATAAAGAGTGTATAAATTTAATGCAGTTGTACTAATGGGGAATATTGGTTGTCACACACAAGGGAGTTGTGGGGTAGAGAGAAGGATTTGTTTATAACCATTAAAATGTATATATATGTGTGTGTGTGTGTGTGTGTGTGTGTGTGTGTGTGTGTGTGTGTGTGCGCGTGTGTGTGTGTGTTTATATATATATATATATATATATATATATATCTGAGCAAGCAGACTAAAGGATGGTATAAGCTTTTGCAGGTGTGAGATTCCATGAGTAATTCTTTTTAATTTGGTGCCAGTCCTGGGACTTGAACTCAGGGGATGGACTCTGTCCCTGAGCCTTTGTGCTCAAGGCTAATGCTCTAACACTTGAGTCATGGTTCCACTTCTGGCATTTTGCATAGTTAGAGGTAAGACTTTCCTACTTGTGCTTGCTTTGAACCATGATGTTCAGCTATCAGACCCCTGAGTAGCTAGGCTTATAGGCATGAGCCACCAGCACCTGGCTCCATGGAGTCATTTAATCTAGCATAAATGTTCCATTCACTTAAATCCAAATGGGCACACAGAGGTTTATCAAGGACACACCAAAAGGGTGGACCTGAAAATAATGCCTTCTTTAAGGTTATTAGAAGCTTTCAAGGTACATTGTGCATATATGTTTGCACATTTTAAAATGAAATCTCCTTATATGACTAATCTATGTTAATAACATTGCAAAAAAAAGTAAGCATTTCAAAAAAAATCTTAAAATTTCTTGAGAGTACCCCCTGTGGAGTGTTTATAGGTTGTAGTTGGTTAGATAGTTAAATCATGGAAAGAGAAACCACAAATAAAAGGTTCTACCACATTTATTTCCACAAGAATATTTTTGAATACTGTGAAATGGATAAAAAAATGTGATTGAATGTAAATAACCATTTCCTATTGTGTATCATCAATATATTCAATAAGTAAATTCAGAGGCAACTTCTTCAACAAACCTCATTAATTATGTAATATCATTATGGATATTTCAAAATACAGAGCATTGAAAATGCACTCCAGACATACCATGACATTTGTGAAGTCTCTGGTGCATCATTTGAGAAAAATGAGGCACATGATTCATGTTACCTCAACTTTTCATTAATTAAAATATGTGTAAATGTGCCTATCATGTCATAGGTTTAAAAAAATTGCACGGAGCCAGGCATTGGTGGCTCACATCAGTAATCCTAGCTACTCAGGAGGCTGAGATCTGAGGATCACAGATCAAAGCCAGCCTGGGCAGGAAAGTCCGTGAGACTCATCTCCAGTTAACCACCACAAAATAGGAGGTGGCTTTGTGGCTCAAAGTAGTAAAGCACTAACCTTGAGCACAAAAACTCAGGGATAGCTTCCAGATCTAGAGTTTGAGCCTCATGATTAATAAGAAAATTCCAATGAAATGCTAACATTTCTAGACTGTTTGTCCTAGGAAAGAATATGATTACTATACTAATTCAAAACAGAAGATATTTCTAGAACAGTGGTGGGTAGATAAGGAAGTGTCTTGACTTGGGGAATAGACTAAAGTATCAGAAGTTCTGCCTAGTAAGTGCAAAGCCATGAGTTCAAAACCAGTAAGGAGGAGGTGAAGGGAAAAGAGGTATTGATAGCTACACAAGGCTTTCTGAGTTGATGGTAAGGTTATAGTTTTCAAATACGGAAAGAATTATTTAGACCCATTTCATACAAGGCTAGTTGGATATTATCACTGAGCCGTGCCCTAGCTCTCAGGGCTAGTTCACCAAAATTCATAGCTGCCTATTCTAGGGTGAATTGCTTCAGATGGATGCACAAAAACCTGAAATGCTATTACATTGCTGTAGCTCTGGAGAGAAAGTCCAGCATATCATGAGGAAGAATTTCTTTGAGAAGCTTCATAAATGGCACCAACCATCAGCCATGGCTATTCCTTTAGCAGTGGTAAGAGCATTACTTACCTCTTTCATTTTTCCTAGCCTAATGGCATCACTAAACATCCCTTAGGGGAGTTTCTGTCACCAAGCATTACCCCTCCCCTGCACACACACAAAATTTATGGTCAGATTCTGCTTCTAAGAAAGCTGACCAAGAAAATTCACTCAGAAACCTCACCTGTGGTATTCATACTGAAGTGGAAACCTCCAGAGCCATTATGATATCTGTTCATTGAGAACTAAGGGTTTGGCATCCATAAGGAAATGCAAAGACTTGTGAAAAAAAGTTATACTGAGCTAAGTAAGCCAGACCCAAAGACACATAAGCTGCATAGCTCCCCTAATTTGGTTGTTTTTTTTTAATTATTTCCCCGCCCACCCCTCCCAATCTGTCCCCTAATTTGTAATAATTAGAATGTGCCTATAAATCTACACGTAAACCCAATGGATAGTAAAAGGCAAAAAATTAACACCTGGACATGATTAATTAAATAGCACTGTTAAGTATTTGCACAGTGAGAACAAAGGAGGATATTCTTAGGAGAGGATCACAAGTGCTGAATAGTTATGTGCATATGATCATATAAAATGATGCTTATTGAAATGAACTACAAGAAAGGGAAACAAGAGGTTTGTTTTTGTTTTTGTTTGTCAGTCTGGGGCTTGAATTCTGGGCCTGGGTGCTGCTCCTGAGCTCTTCAACTTAAGGCTCTACCATTTGAGCCACAGTGCCACTTCTGGTTTTCTGGTGGTTAATTGGAGATAAGAGTCTCATGGACTTTCTTGCTTGGTCTTGCTTTGATCCATGATCCTCAGATCTCAGCCTTCTGAGTAACTAGGATTATAGGTGTGAGCCACCAGCACCTGGCAAACAAGAGGTGTTTTTTTTTTAAATTTCACTGTTTCCAGTTCTTTTTTTACTTCTTTCCTTTTTTCTTTGGTTTATTCCCTTCTGTCACTGTTTTTGATTTCTGTACCCAGTGTCTTATATAAAAGTTCATCTGATTGGAGGAGGGGAAGAGGAAGCACAGAAATGATGGAGTGAAATCCACTAGACACTAAGTTGGAAATGAACTATACAACTTGCTGGGGAGGGAGGTTAGGAAGGGAAAAACTGGGAGAAAATGAGGGAGGAAAGAAATGTACTCATTACCTGACTATGTATGTGTATATCACCTTTATAATAACATTTTAAAATCTAAAAAATAAAAAAGAGGTTAGAGTGTGGGGAAAATCCACTATTTGGCTCACCCAAGACCTTTCTCATTTGAGGCAGTCTAGAAATCCAGGGCCAAAGCCTGTCATGTGAATGTTCTGATAAACTTCTTCAAGGCTTCCTTAATATCTCTGTTTCTCAGGCTGTAGATAAATGGGTTCATCATGGGAGGGACCACCGTGTACATCAGTGAAGCCACTGCAATCATCCTGGATGAGTCCATAATTGCAGAACTAATGTTCACCCCAAAAGCCGTTCCATAGAACAAGGAGACTACAGAGAGGTGAGACCCACAGGTGGAGAAAGCTTTTGATGTGGCCCCAGCTGAAGATGGCATTCGCAGAAGACAGGAGACAATTTTAATATAAGAGAAAAGAATTCCAATGAGAGGCACCCCACCCAATAGAGTGGTCACTGTGTATACCAGGATGTTATTGACCAGGGTGTCAGAGCAGGAGAGCTTGAGAACCTGGTCAAGTTCACAGAAGAAGTGGGGGATGGTGAGATCTGTGCAGAAGGACAGACGTAAGATCATCAGACTGTGAAGGAGGGCATCCCCAACACTAATGGACAAGGAGACTAGGATTAATGCCACACACAGGCAAGGGTTCATGATGACCGTGTAGCTCAGAGGATGGCAGATGGCCACATAACGATCATAGGCCATTGCTGCAAGCAGGAAGTTTTCCAACCCAGCAAACATTAACACGAAGCAGGCCTGAGTGAGGCATCCTGCATAACTGATGGCCTTGTTCTGTCTCTTGAGGTTCACCAGCATCTTGGGGATGGTACTGGTGCTGAAACAGATGTCAGTGAAGGAGAGATTGGAGAGGAAGAAGTACATAGGGGTGTGGAGGTGGGGATTAGAGCTGACAGCCAGGATGATGAGCAGATTTCCGAGCACTGTGACCAGATACAGGAACAGGAACAGCCCAAAGAGGATGGGCTGCAGGTCTGGGTCATCAGACAGTCCCAGGAGGAGAAATTCTGTGATAGCAGTTTGATTATGTGAGTCCATGTTCTTTAGGAAACTTAGAGGGAGGGGGAAAAAAAGAGGTGACAAATCAGAAAAAAATAAACAGATGAACCAGGATCCATTTTAATTTAAAACTTTAATATAATTATGTTTGCTTATTTGGTTATAGTAGTTTTTAACTATGTAAAATTATTTGTATTTGCATTTCTACCCCCAATAAATTTGGAAAACACTCTCAAACAATTCTGTGGCATTTAGTCCATGTATTGTGGTGTATAACCATCACCCCAAAAGAAAATGCTATGTTATACTATAAAATTCTTCTTTTATATACCACTAGTCTCTGGAAACCAACTACTGACCAGTAGAGTGATAAAGTATGCAATTTTCTTTTTCTTTAAATTGTTATTGTACAGTTGATATACAAAAGGGTTACAGTTACATGAATCAGGTAATGAGTAATGAGTACAATTCTTTTTGAATCATGTCTCCCCTCCCCTCCCTCTCTCTTGGTTTTTCCCATCCATCCCCACCCCCAAGATATCCAGTTCATTTTCTACATAGTGTCTAGTGAGTATCACTGTTGTATTTGTTCATCCTTATTCCACCTTTTATATGCCCTCCCTTCCCATCTCAAATACAAACTAACAAACAAGACAAAAGGAAAAGAAAACAAAAACAGCAATATCATTTGTCATGTCTCAGTGAGCATGCATATACCATTACTTTATAAAAGTCCTTACCCAATAGGCATTCTGCACTTCTAGTATGATACAATCTTTTCTGTGAAAAACTCCAGAATTTCTGGTATGGTTTATTATAGAAGAGATATGATAAGTGGGACTAAATTTAGGAAAATTAAAGGCAGAACATCTCTGGTAAGATTGGGTGGGGGGGGAGGGAGGATGGGAAGGGATGGGAAGGGTAAACAAAGGAAGAGGCTACAATGCTTGATAAGAAATGTACTCACTATCTTGCCCATGTAATTGTAACCCCTCTGTACAGTATATTCACAATAAAAAAAGATAACTGTAAATTTCAGGGAACTTTTCATCAATCATCTTCTAGGTAGACAGCTCAAGTTATCCGCTCCTAATTGTCATGTCTTCAACACACAGCTGTGTAGGGTGAACTGATAGACAAGGACATGTCACTCTTGTCAAAACAGACTAGTAGGAGATCTCAGATTACCTGGGGGTCCACAGTAATAACTGGCATTCATTTCCCTGGACAAGATGGAGAAGATGGTTTGGGGGAACAAAAGGAGTGAGAAGCATATGGCTGCCAGTGTAGAATGGGGGCTTGCTCTCCAATACTCAGGCTTCGGGGCTCTGCCTGTGGCTCTGATTAAAGCTATTGAATGGAGACACGTTTGGGGAGAGTGTTTGTAGGCTCTGTGGCCCTTGGGGTTTTCATATCCACAGTTCCTCATTAAGGGAACTTTCTGGGTCTCCTATGACTGTGGGGCAGCATGGATCCTTAAAGAGCCAGGCTGGAAGAGGAAGTATTTGGATTTTTTAAAATTATTTTTATTAGAAAATTATACAGAGGTGTTGGCAATTAAGAAAGCAGTTTATGAATACAATATATCTTAGCCAGGCACCGGTGGCTCATGCCTGTCATCCTAGCTACTCAGGAAGCTGAGATCTGAGGATGGCGGTTCAAAGCCAGCCTGAGCAAGAAAGTCCATGAGACTCTTATCTCCAATAAAAACCACTAGAAAACTGGAAGTGGCACTGTGGCTCAAATGGTAGAGTGCTCACCTTGAGCTGAAGAGCACAGGGACAGCACCGAAGCCCAAAGTTCAAGCCCCATGACCTACCAAGAAAAAAAAAAAACAACTCTATTTTGGCATGGATAATTTTTCACCTATATGCACCAACACATATATAAGTACACATACACACATGACAATTCATAGATAAAAATTAGGAATCTGGGTTATCCATGTTGCAGAAAAATCACAAATCTTTAGAAAAGTCATGAATCTGTGGTACAAGGTAGCATTGTGATTAGAGCTGTCCACTTGTAGGCATCTAATATACACTATAAAGTCCAAAAAAAGTTTTAAATACTTAAATCACCAATATATGTGTATGTGTATGTACATGCATGTGTGTGTGTGAATGTGAGTGATCTGGATTTTACTATTTAGCCCTGGCTGGCCTTAATATATATACATATATGTGTATAAATGAATATAAGTATATGTAAATAAAGAATTCATATATTCCAAAGACCACTACTCTGTTTACAGAAAAGCCTGTTTGGGGCTGGGGCAAGGGTAAAGTGTTAAATTTCTTATCTAACATACAGAAAGCCTTAGGACCCATTCTCTAGCATCCCAAATACACACAGCACTATTAAGGATTAGTTTTTTTTATTTTTTGAAAATTTTTGTAATTTTTTCTTTTTTTAATTTTTTTATTTTAAAGATACTGTACAGAGTTTCTGTACATTCCATTACAGATAATGAGTACATTTCCTATGGAGCATTGTTACCCCCTCCTTTTTTCCCCTACCATCCCTTCCCTCCCCACCTCACCAACTTTTCCCTCCCTTCCCCCAAAGTTGTAAAGTTCATTTTCAACATAGTGTCTTGTACATCTCATTGTTACAATGGGTCAACCTGTATCCTTATTTCAATATTTTGTTATTTCCCTTCCCCTCCCCAAATTATAAAAATATATATACAAGATGTAGAGCACTGGAATCAAATACAGTGAAAACATGGGGAAAGAACATAGAAAGGAAAAAATCACATAGTACATTATAAGGACATTAAAAAATAGAAGCAACAAAGAGAAAATCTCTTGTGTTCCTATCGTGGGGTTCATTTCACTTAGGACCATCTTATATGGTCATATATGTGTAACTTTTGACCTTTTCTACTTGTCTGGTTAAGATTACCCTAGATATGCTAGCTATTGCAAATAAGGGACCTAGGTTTCTTTGGACCTGGTTTACTTCAGTTATTACAATTTTTTCAAATCTTTCCATTTCCTAACAAATTCTGATGGAGGCATAGAACTCTAGTGTGTGTGTGTGTGTGTGTGTGTGTGTGTGTGTGTGTGTGTGTATCTCACATTTTCTTGATCTGTTCATCTACTGAGGGGCATCTGGTTGGTTCCATATCCTAGCTATGAAGAATAATGCTGAGACAAACATAGTTGTGCTAGTAGCTTTAGTATGGCCTTGTGATTGCCCAAAAGTGGGATTGCTGGGTCATAGGGGAGCTCTATGTAGAGTCTTTTGAGGAACCTCCATACTGCTTTCCAAAGTGGTTGAACAAGTTTACACACTCCCACCAACAATGTGGTAGAGTTCCTTTTCGACCACATCCCTTCTAGCATCTGTTGTTATTAAATTTCTTGATTATAGCTATTCTAACTGGGTGAGAGGGAATCTCAATGTTGTTTTGATTTGCATTTCTTTTATTGCTAAAAGAATGGCCAGATTTCTGCTCTTAAAACTTCCCTTTCTCATAACTGGGCACAGGTGGCTCATGCCAGGAGGCTGAGATTTGAGGATCACAGTTTGAAGGTAGGCCAGGCAGAAAAGTCCCCATGAGATTCTTATCTCCAATTAACCACTCAAAAACTGGAAGAGAAGCTGTGGTTCAAGTTGTAGAGTGCTAGCCTTGAGTACAAAGAGGCTCGAGGACGGCATGTAAGCCCTGAGTTCAAGCCCTATAAGCAAAAAAAAAAAAAATCCTTTCTCATCCAGCCACTGGGATTTCAAGGATGCTAGCTGAAGGCCAGTCAAGGCAGAAAAGATGACCAGATTCCATCTCCCAAACAATCCATAAAAAGTAGGATTGGAGATATGGCTCAAGTAATAGAGCACAAAGTCAAGCAAACATGAGACCCTGACTTTAAATTCTAGTACCAAAACAAAAGGAGCATAGGGAAGTTCTACGTTTTTAGTCTTTTGAGGAACCTTCATACTGCTTTACAGAGTGGTTGAACAGGTTTACACTCCCACCAACAGTGCAGTAGAGTTTGCTTTTGGCCACATCCCTGCCAGTACCTACTATTGTTTATTTTCTTGATAATGGCCATTCTAACTGAGGAGTGGTGGAATCTTAATTTGGTTTTGATCTTCATTTCTTTCATGACCAAAGATGTTGAACATTTCCTCATGAGTCTATTGGCTATTCTCATTTCCTTTCCAGAGAAATCTCTTTTAAATTCTTTAGCCCACTTATTAATGGGGTAGTTGTTTCTTTGAGGATTTTTTTATTGGGGATTTAATTTTTTAGCTCTAAGTATATTTTGGATATAAGGACCTTGTCTATTATATAGCTAGTAAAGATCTTCTCCAAATCTGTGGGCTTTCTATTGATCTTGCTAGCTATGTCCTTTGCACGCAGAAATTCTGCAGTTTATTGCAGTCCCATTTATTCATCCTTTCTTTGATTTGTTGTGCTTCAGGGTCTTTATTTAGGAAGTTTTGACCTGTGCCAAAAGGAGCCCTAGTGTATCTCTTATACCTTCCTGTAATATTTTCAGGGTGTCCGCTATGACCTCGAGGTCTTTGATCCATTTGGACTTATTCTGGTACAGGGTGATATATTAGGGACTAACTTTAGTTTTCTACAAATGTACAGACAATTCTGCCAGCACCATTTGTTGAAGAGGCTTTCTTCCATCTGATAATTTTGGCTCCTTATCAAAGATTAGATGATCATAGGTCTGAAATCTTGAGGATAGAGGTACAAGGCCAACTAGTGCAAAAAAAAAGTTTGCTAGACTCCATCTCCAAAATAACCAGTAAAATGCAGGGCTGGAGGTGTGGCTCAAATGGAACAGTGACAGCCTAGTAAGCACCAGGCACTGAGTTCAAAGCACTGAGCAAATGCAAGGGTATTTTTGTTTTTGTTATTGTTTTTAACTGTCATTAAGGCTCACTGCATTTTAAATGTATACTTTATTAAAGATTGCAATGTAGGGGCTGGGAAGTTGGCTCAGTGGTAGAGTGCTTGCCTTGCATGCATGAGGCCCTGGGTTCCATTCCTCAGCACCACATCAGCAGAAAAAGCCGGAAGTGGTGCTGTGGCTCAAGTGGTAGAGCACTAGCCTTGAGCTGAAGAGCTGAGGAACAGCGCCCAGGCCCAGAGTTCAGGCCCCATGACCGACAAAAAAAAAGAAAAAAAAGAAAAAAAGATTGCAATGTATTTGTGTGATCGATTCTCAATGTCAAAACATGAAATCCCTGGTTGGAAACAAAATATTTATACAGTTTTTGTCTTTAAGTTTATTGCACTCATATAAGTCTATAATAGCTATTCATGTTCACTTTTGATCTATAGATACACTGACTCACATATTTGATCTTTTTGCTTTCAGAGAGGTGAAGAGAGCTTCTTTTTTTTACTGCAAAAAAAATCTTTATTTTCATTTGTTCCAAGGCTTGGGAAGGGCTCCAGGGTGGTTAGTTAGGAAGTTTCCCAATGGCTAGAAGAAGCAGCTCAGGCGAAAACCCTGATGTCCAGCGAGGCAGAGATGGCCCCTCAAAGGCTGCTAGACTCGGGTTTTCTAGTCGTGTTTGAGGGTGAGACATTCGCAAAGATACTCGCCCAGCTGGGCCTGAGGGGCCGCTCCCAGCCTGCAAAGGTTGGTTAAGTGGTCGCCAATCTTCTTGATGAGCTTCACCTCTTCATCCAAGAAGTGGTTCTCCAAGAAGTTACAGAGATGGGGGTCTGTGCGGGCAGAACCCAAGGCATGAAGATCCACAGTGACAGGTTCTTCTCCAGGGCCAGGGCGGCTTCCATGGTTTTACCCCCCTCCCCCCCATCCTGAGAAGGTTTCTGCACATCCTGGAACAGCACGCGGCTGCCACGCTGGTTTTGCATCTTCAGGCGGCGCTGGGCGCCCTCAGGCTTCTCCTTCGCCAACTCGCGGAAGAAGTGGTCCACGCCACTTATAGTGGCCCAGAAAGAGGTAGGTGTAGGAGGCCCGCAGATGCAAGTTGACCAGTCTGTTGACGGCAGCCTCCACCTCGGTGGAGTAATGACAAATCTGGGAGGTCATGGCTGGTCGTCGATACAGAGCTAACCACAGGGGAAAAAAGAAAACGGCGTTGGTTGGTCCTGGAAGCAGGAGAGTGGCAAGAAGATGAGGGTCCGAGGTGGTGAGCAGAGAGGCAGTTGATGATGGAAAGGAGGAGTCCCCGGGTCTGATCCATCCAAACACTGTTGAAGCAAGACACAGTTTCGCCGGAATGCTGCTGAAGAGAGCTTCTTGTAGGCAGAATATCCAATTCTTGTGGACAGAAGCCCATTTGTATCATTTCATAGAAGAACTTAGAGCATTTGTTTTCCAGTTATTGTAGATATGTAAAGCCTTAGTCCTATTCTCTTGTTCAGTTTCTTCTACTCATATTGAGATTTGTCTGTCCTATTCTTCCGCTTCGGCTCATCTGTGTAGCTAAATGGTTAATTCTGTGATAGCACTAATAGTTTACTAGTTGTTTTTCCTTGTCTGCTTTACCATAGATTTTCTACTACCATCTATTTTCCTGATGGTCTTCCCCAGGATTAGAGATGATCATAGCTATTTCATTTCATTGCCTTTCTATACCTTTGTCTTTCTCTTCTCTTTTGCTTTGGATATTGGAAAAATACAAAATAGTTGTCCATTTGTCTTTTTAAGCTTCTTAAGGCTGTGATTTCCCCTTTCATTCTCTTTTCCTTCCTTCTCTGCTTCCTTCCTACCTTCTTTTCTTCTTTCTATTCCTTTCTTCTTTCCTTCCTTCCTTCTTTGCTTTTCCTCTCTCCTCCTTCCTACCTCCCTTTCTTCCTTTATTCCTTCCTTCCCTTTCTCCTTTCCTTTTTCTTCCTCACTCCCCTTCTTCTCCCCTCTCTTTCTGTTTTCTTTCTCTCTTTCCTTCTCTCTCTTTATCTCTCTTTCTATAATCAAGATATTTCAAAAAGAAAAACCTCAACTTCAAGTCAAATACCTTTCTTCCCCTTGATCTAAAATATATCCTTGAGGCTTTCAGTTGTATTTTTTATTAGCACACATTTTGATTTATGATTATGTTTTTACACATTCCAGCAACAGATATATGGAAACAGAACTATAGCAACATAAAGCAACAAAGATGTGGGAAAACATCTTCCGGACTGTATGAAGAATTTCTATTTATTTTTCCTTTAAAAAAATTTTTATATCTTTTTTATATCTTTAAGTGGTTGTACAAGGAAGTTCCCATTCTACAAACAGCGTATGAATACAGTGTCTGATAACATTGTCACCCATCACTTCAAACTCACCCCTTCTTCTTTTCTTTTCTTTTCTTCTTCTTTTTTAAAATTGGTATTAGGTGACTACATAAATTTTACATATTTCACAGTATTGTGGAATAGTGATACTTAAAGTCACAAACACATTTTAACCTTCACAAGGCAAATTGTCATTATCATGGTCTATATAGTTTATGAATTCTATGAGCCTTGACAATACAATTATTTCTTCCACATCAGGTAATACTTACATTTCTTTCCTCTTTCTTGGTGGAAGCTCTTCCCTCTCATTTGTCCCTTCCCATCACTGTCTTTGGGTTGCTTAGCTCATTTTCATCTATGTCCAGTGCAGCTGATGGGCCCCTCTGTTGTATGTTTTTCCATTTCCCACTGATTCTGTGTCTTCCTCCTAGCTTCCCTCCATTGCATATATATATATATATATATATATATATATATATATATATACACCATACATATATATACCATATGTGTGTGTGTGTGTGTGTGTATATATATATATATGTGTGTGTGTGTGTGTGTGTGTGTGTGTGGTCAATAACACGGTTCAGTTGTATTTCTACTGAACAGATTAATGCTTCATATCCAAGATAGCTCTTGCTTTTCTCAAATATCTCTATTTCTCTGATAAAATTTTACATAGCATTCATATTCATTACAATTTTGTGCAAACACCCATATATCTTTTTTGGGAGCTTATTGACCTTTGAATTTTATTTTTGGTGGTTCTGCATACTTTTAATTTACCAGCTATTGTCAATATTTTTATGGGATCTATGTGACAGAATTAATGTGTTCCTTTGTGAGTATCACAGCACAGAGTTCTGTTAGGGATAAGCTGAGTGCCCTTAGTCTCCAACTCAGTGTAACCTGTGTCATATTCATCATTCTCTGGTATTTAGGCTTCTATCCAAAGATCAATTATCTCTAAAATATTTAGAGCCTGACTTTGTAGTAAAGAACTTTGTTCCAAAGGTGTATCCTGGGGTAGTAACTTGGTATATTGGGCTGACTTCGTTAGAACCTGGCACCATAGTGTAATCTCCCTAGAGCTTCCTTGCCTGGAATTAATGAACATTGGTCAAAGTGCATGACACAGCAGCATAAAAGAGACTCACTTTGTACCTGGAAACAAAGTAGAGGTAGGTTCCAGAGGCTCAAATAGGTTGGCACAGTGAGTATGAAGTTCTCATCATGTGGCAAGGAGAATAGTGGCACATGTTGAGCAATGGATGTTACTCCAGTCATTGAAAGCCTAAGATGTGCAGCTGTCAATAGTTTCTAGCACTAGTACCTTCAGAAGCCTGCAGCGGGGCCAGAGGCACCCTGACTACAGACCAGGCAAGTTTTCAGGGGCACACATTCCACAAGGACGAGGAGGTGGGAGTAGATTCTTGATTGCCCTCTCTGTCAACCTGGCCCACAGCTTGACATCAGCTTGTTGAATTCAGTTGAATTTAGGAGGAACCAAACTGATACCTCCATATTCACACAGTAGTGTGAATGCAAACATACATGGATCTCTAAGGGTTCTTTTTCCTTTTTTTCTGGAATGACAGCTTCTTTTTTTAAAAAATAGTTTTGTCTGAAATTAAGAAGCCTATACAAGGAGGTTACAGTTTAACATGTGCATCTAAGATCAGAGTTGACCCATCACTCCTTCCATTATTCTCTCCCATTGTGTCTGTTCTCTCCCTGCCAGATTCATTTCTCATTTCCCATATCCATTGTCACATAACTACCTTCAGGATTCCTGCTGAATTTGTCTTGTTTCCTTTTTCATTCATCCTCCCACTACTCTCTGCCCTTACAATCTTTTTCAGCTTCTGTTATTCATCTTGTTAAACTGTTAATTGAAAGGTTTACTTCATGGAGTCTATATTCAGTCAACTAAATCATGTATCTCAATGTGTGTGTGTGTGTGTGTGTGTGTGTGTGTGTGTGTGATTGTTTGGGAGGTTGTATTTGGGGTCTAAGATAAACATAAGAGAGCAAACATATGTCCTTTGTCTTTCTGAGTCTGGCTTACTTGGCTCAGTGTAATATTTTCCAGATTTATCTATTGTAAAGTGAATCCAATAAGTGAGATACAGAGAAGCCACATTTTGAGAGGCTGAATTGGGAGTCTTTACTAGAAAGCTGGCATCTGCAAGCAGACTATTGTCACAAAGACCTGCAGCCCCACAAATACACTTAACTAAGCCATGAGTGAAAGAGTACAGAGAAACAGTTCCAACAACCCAGATCAACCCTAATGGAGAGCTGAAGTGGGATGCCATGATACCATAGCAGAGCCAGCAGACAAAGCACAGTGCATGAGGCCTGGTGTAATGGCTGTAATGGCGTCTGTGCTGGTCTGACCCTAAAATTCCAATCAGCTCTGGGGGCAGGGGCACAGGAATCTGGAGAGTCTCTCCAGGCACAGGATTGACAGGTGCGGTAACCTATCACCCAAGTTTCTCTCCCTGCCTCTCAGAATTCAGGTATGCCCTGGGGGGGGGGATTTCTCTGGGGCTAAACACCACAATACAATTACATATCCTCTCTGGGTCTAAACACAATTCAAAGAATGGCTTGTCTCACCTCTAGGCATTGGAAGCTGGATGGACAGCCCAACACCTGGTTAGGTGCCAGGATGGCTGTGCAAACAAGGTGACTTACTTAGACCTAGTCTTTCCCTTCATATCCATTTGCTTCATATCCATTTCCCTAAAGATAGCATAATTTAATTCCCAATGGCCGCAGAAAATTTCATATCTGTATCTGTTGTAAGGTAAATCATCCCAGAAGCCTCATTTTAAAATATGTAATATTGGAGTCTTTATTATACAGTTAGCAGGCTGCAGGACTGTTGTTACAAAGGCCTGCAGCTCCCAAATACATGTAACACAGCTAGGAATCATGCTAAAGAGGAAAGAAATAACAAAAACAATCCCAACAAGCCAATCAGCTCTAGTAAAGAGCTGAATTGGGACTCCATGATGACTGAAAAACTTAAGCAATTCCATTTTACTTAAGACCCCATCTCAGTTCTGCGACTTAACTTGTGGCTCACTTTAGCCCCAATGCTAGGAATTTATGACAGAAAGCCATGCACAATTCTTGGAGCCATAGATGGCATTTGCTTAAGGCAGGTGTTAGCCCCCAAGTGACTTTGCCCTTGAGTGACTATGAGCTAAGAGTTTCAATTAAAACCATATAATGTTCTGACCAACAGGTTCTTCAGAACCCAGGGCGAAACATGCCATGCATACTGTTGGTCCAGGTGTGGCTCATAACCGTTTGTGGTCAAGCTATGGACCAAGAATATTTTCCTGTAAAGGTCAACCAATCATATTTGCCCACTTAGCTTGTTTTAAATGTTAACCAATAATGTATTTTCTTATGTAAAAGTTCCTTAAAGTTGCTTGTTCAATACTATAAAAACTGCACTGATTTTACTCTCGGGGCCTCTTAGCATCACCGGTTGCAGAGTGCTGGGAGGACCAAGCTCTAGCTTACAATAATTGACTCTTTGCTGTTTGCATTGATTGTGGTCTCTGGTGGTCTGTGAGGGGGCACCCGAAAATGGGGTACTTCAATGACCTGAGGTGAGCCAGGACACAGGACACAGGACACAATCATGGAGATACATGTGGCATAGTGTCCTGGCAGCTAGACTGGTCCGTGCCTAAAAGGTCGATGCAGGGGACAGAGCCACAGGAAAATCCCAGGCCTAGGCATTGGGCTGACAGATTCGGTATCCTACCAGCCAAGTGCCCACGCCTGCCTCCAGAGATCCCGGAACACCAGGCACACCGGGAGGCAGGTGATGGGCAGGGGGTTTTCTTCCCCCAGCATGAAGACAAGATGCCAGACCCTACCACCCACCATGTGGCCAATATGGTGCCGGCCAGACCTGACCTCCTTACTTTGTATCTGTGTCTATATTTTCATCTCCATCTATATCTATCGCTTTATCACATTTTTTGATTTGGTCATTTGTTATCAGGCCCTGGGACTGTTTCTATCACTTCGATATGGTGAATAGTGCAGCCATAAACATGGCTGTGCCAGTGTCTTTACAGGATATCCTGACTGGCAAGCATTTGTATACATATATCCAAGAGCAATATTGAAATATGGATACTGAATCTAAGTAACTGGATGCCATCTCTAAGTAACTGGATGGGCATCTTGATATTAGTTGTAGATGGGTACATTCTAAAAACTCTAGAGGTTATGGAGGACACTCTTTAGATTGCAAAAATGTCATGAGTTGTAGGGCTCTAAGAAGCTCCTGCTTCCCCCCCTAGATAATTAGGGTCCTGATTGTCCCTTATTGTCCCCCTGGATAGTTCACTTTGCCTACTATGCCTATGTATATCACTTTTATTAGAGTTAAGTCTCTGTGATGAGTTTACATCTCAATAGGAACACTTAGACTTAATAGTTTCACTTAGTTTATTTAAGCACTTCAAATACCATCCATACCAATAACTAACTCTTAGGCTTAATTCCACTAAGTATGCATGCCCCACACCCAGGGGAGCTCACACGTCATCACTTAATCCAGAGGTCAAGGGAAGTGTGCCCAGAGTGTCCTCCAGGCTGCCCTGAGCCACTGTAAGAGAGAAGCTGCTGCCTTGCCAGGGCAGGCTCCAGTGGAGGGTTGGTCTGGTGTGTAGTCACCTAGCTCAGGGAGGTCGTCTCACTGGGTCTCTACTGCTCTGAGTTTTTATATGTTTTAAGATGGCCTTTCATTTTGAAAGACCCCCGGCCGTGCGGGGTGCCCTTCGATCCGGAGAGACCCTCTCCCAAGGAACAACGAGACCACTTGTGCGGATGCAATCAGCAAGAGGTTTATTCGGGCATGCCCAGGCTCCCAGGTGCACTCGACCTCGAGATCCACAAGGTTCGGGTCGGTGGCTGGGAACCTATTTGGACACGGGTACCCGGGGCGACAAGTCTATCGGGAGACTTGCGCGCCGAGGTGCATGAGAGCATCCTCTTTTATGGGCAGCTGGAAGCAGGGTTACAGAAGCGAGAGGCGTGATTACAGGGTGTTGATTAACTAATTTGAGTCATTTGGGGAAGGGATTGGTGATTTAGGTGGGACTTTCCACAGGCAGTTTGTCAATGTCTATCCTTGCCCCACAGGGGTTGACTCAGAGACCTGTGGCATTATTTCCCGTTACTGGCTTGACCATAATATCCTGCCTCACCCTCTCTTGTATTTTTACATAGTTTCGCGGGGAGGGGGCAACACTTTTTCTGGGGTATCTAGTGGGCAAGCATGAACTGGGGTCTTTCAATTTCAGACCATGTCTGATTACCAGGGTTACTTTAGTGACAGCTTCGCTTCTGGTCAAGTCTGGTTATCTATGAGGGTGGAGCTGGCTTGCCTCTGGCTGAGTCTGGTTAGTGATGAGGGCTGGTTACCTTGGTGATGGATCTGCAGGCTCCCTGAGTATGTTCTAGCTTCTAACTTCTAACTCCTAATTTAACATTTCAAATTATTTCACTGCACAACAATCAGTATGTTTCTATTTAATAGCCTACCATATCAATATTCAATAACACATTATGTCTGTATTTAATAGCACACTAGTCAGTCCACACTATGGCAGCATTTAATAGCACAATATGCCAGTACACACTGTGTCCGCATTTAATAGCACACTATGGCAGTACACACTATGTTAATATTCAATAACATATGTCAATACATAGTATGTTAATATACAATAACACACTATGTCAGTATTCAATCATATTCACTACATTCCACCCCTGGTCACTGGAAGTCAGAGACAACCAGCAACCAATGTCAGCATATATAAAAGATATTAAAATATAATGGCAAATTTATAAAATAAATTAGCCATAGTATTAGATGCAACTGATATTAATAAGAAGTAATTAACACTTGCGAAGGGGATTGTACCCCTGGGTGTCAAGACATGTACAAAAATATTTCTCACACTGTTGTGAGGTAAGTGAGATTGTTTCCCACCAAATTTGAGACATGATTTTCCAACCTTTTCTTGCTGAAATTCGAGTAGTTATAAGAAAATGTTTAATTTGCTTTACAGCTAGCTTAACCATAGGTAATATGGACCTCTAAGGTCCAAATAAGCCTACTGGGATTGCTTTGCCTATGTATAATCACTTTATTAAGAATAAGTATATTCCAAAAGAGACTCCAAGACACCCAGTTAAAGGAGCTGGGGACTGTTAGGTAAGTTAAAATGGCAGCTGAGGCAAGAGAGAGCAGCATGTGGTATTCAGGCAAGGGAAAGGTTTATGTGCAGGCTGCCTCTGGTCAAGTTGGAAACCCAAACAGCAGGAATAAAAAAGGGTCAAACCACAGCCAGGTCATGACTTACCAAGGCCAGGGGTGGAAGGTGTGGCCACGCTGGATGCCGATGTGACCTCAGCGTGGGGGGGATTACTGCCTCCAAGTGTGTCGGTTACTTAGGTGACTCAGGTACTGGGTAGAGAGACTTAACCAAGAAGAGAGAGGAGTCTTCTCCACCATCCCTGGGTGAACCTTACAGGGACTTTATTATAGCCTCATGAGGTCCACTTCCTACTACTGGGAAGGTAGGAGAATGGCCTTGAGCTCAGGGTAGGACGGGTTTTTATAGAGGTAAGGTTACATAGAGTTACTTAGATGAGCTATGCAAGGCAGGTTTGGCACATTTTCATTGGTTATAGTTACATGAACTTTAAATTCATTTGTTCTTTATAGTAAATATCATATGTAATAATTTGCAATAGGCCACCTATAGTGGGATTACTCAGTGGTGGTCTTCAGTTGGTGGACTTAAGGCCCTGTTACTGAGGCAAGCCAGCAAGGTTACAGAAGCAAAACAGCAAAAACATAGCTTTGAGTCATAAGAGCATAGGCAAAACAGAATCTTGACTTGGGTCAGCATAACTGATACTATCAGTGCTATTGACACTATTATAGAAATTATTATTATTATTATTTTTTTGTCGGTCATGGGGCTTGAACTCTGGGCCTGGGTGCTGTCCCTCAGCTCTTCAGCTCAAGGCGAGCGCTCTACCACTTGAGCAACAGCACCACTTCCGGTTTTCTGGTGGTTAATTGGAGATAGGAGTCTCACAGTCTTTCCTGCCCGGGCTGGCTTTGAACCGCAATCCTCAGATCTCAGCCTCCTGAGTAGCTAGGATTACAGGCGTGAGCCACCGGCGCCCGGCTAGAAATTATTTTTATTATAAGCTCCTGACTAATACAGCAACTCAGTGCAGCTGGTGATAAACCTCAAGGTTGTCAGTAGCCTTCTGCAAAGCTGCCAGCTTGGTAAACTGAAGTGAGGGAGAGATGTTCTTTTGCTTTTTAATAAGGATGGATAAGGGGTTTTTCTTTACCAAGAGTTTTTGCCCTTTATCAATAGTTTTGTTCTGTTTTCTTTTTTTTTTTTTTTTTTTGTCTGGTCATGGGGCCTGAACTCTGGGCCTGGGCACTGTCCCTCAGCTCTTCAGTTCAAGGCTAGCAATCTTCCACTTGAGCCACAGCACCACTTCCGGCTTTTTTCTTTTTGCTTATGTGGTGCTGAGGAATCGAACCCAGGGCCTCAGGCATGCAAGGCAAGCACTCTACCACTGAGCCATCTTCCCAGCCCTGTTTTCTTATTTCATATTTTTGTACCCATGGATATTCTTTTCCCAGGGAAAAGGGGGTATAGGGGAGAGAGTAAATTTCCAACAGCAGGAGGGACTGAGGCCAGACAATAGCAAGAACTTTCTGCCAGTGAATAGCAGTTCAGATATTACATAACCACTTTGTTAAGAATAGTATATTCATTTTGCCTCTGTATAACCACTTTGTTAAGTATATTCACTTAGCTTATGTGTAACCACTTTGTTAGAAATAAGTATATTCACTTTGCTTATGTATAACCACTTTATTAGGAATAAGTATCCTCATTTGGCAAGATTTGTTAAGACTTGGTCTCCACCCCAAAGCATATGTTCTTGTCTTTAAAAGTGATGTGCTAGCTCTGTTCTGGGCTGCTGGACTTTGAGTCAGGAGTCCACCATGCAGTCACAGGCCTTTTAATAAATACTCCAAATTCGACCTTTTTAACTTGTGGTAGATCTGAAACCCATTAACTGAATTACCATATAACATTATCCCTGGATCAATCATAAACTAGTTCTGTGTTGTGTTTTTGAGGAATCGCTACACCGATGGGCAGAAATCAATGAAGTGAATCTGCAGTTTTACATGGCCCTCAAATGCCTCAGGTGACTCACAGAAATGACTAAAAGAAGCACTGACCACCCCCCTTCCCTAGGACAATATATATGTTTCTCATAAAGCAAACTCTTTATAAAAGGATTATCAAACATCCCATTACTATTTCTTGAAATAAGCAAACACTCCCAGACAGCATTTAAAGAAGACTTTTGCAGTTTTTTAAGATCTCTGACCTAATGTAGGGGCATATTTTTATTTTTTAATTTACTTTATTGTTATTTACAATTACTGTTTTTGATTTTTGTCTCTTTCTTTCTTTCATTCTTTCTTTCTTTCTTTTTGCTTATGTGGTGTTGAGGAATCGAACCCAGGGCCTCAGGCATGCAAGGCAAGCCCTCTACAACTGAGCCACCTTCCCAGCCCCTTTTTTCTTTCTTATTTATTGTTTTTTTTGTCTCTTCCTTTCTTTTCCTTCCTTCCTTCCTTCCTTCCCTTCCTTCCTTCCTTCCTTCTTTTCTTCCTTCCTTTCA
The DNA here is from genome assembly GCF_000151885.1 of Dipodomys ordii. Classification (NCBI taxonomy): domain Eukaryota; kingdom Metazoa; phylum Chordata; class Mammalia; order Rodentia; family Heteromyidae; genus Dipodomys; species Dipodomys ordii. The sequence goes on along the minus strand of NW_012267504.1, from coordinate 392,398 downwards.
TCAGTTGTGAGGCTTGAACTCTGGGCCTGGGCACTGTCCTTCAGCTCTTCAGCTCAAAGTGAGGGCTCTACCACATGAGCCACAGTGCCACTTCCGGTTTTCTGGTAGTTAATTGGAGATAAGAGTCTCACAAAGTTTCCTGCCCGGGCTGGCTTTGAACTGCGATCCTCAGATCACAGCCTTCTGAGTGGGTAGGATTACAGGTGTGAGCCACTGGTGCCAGGTTATAATTAGGTTTTTTTTTGCATTGTTCTTATGCTTGTTTTTATTTTTATTTTTTATTGTGAAAATACTGTACAGAGGGGTTACAATTACATGGGCAAGATAGTGAGTACATTTCTTATCCAGCATTGTAGCCTCCTCCTTTGTCTCCCCTTCCCATCCCTTCCCATCCTCCCCCCGCCCCCCCCCGTCCCCCCCAATCCTCCCTCCTCCCGCCCCCACCAAAGTTGTAAAGTTCGTTTTCGACATGACAACTTGTACTTATTGTTGCAACAGGTCCACCTGTATCCTTATTTAAATGACTTGTTTTTCCCCTTCCCCTCCATAAATTATACCGACATCAAATACAGTGAAAACAGGGGTTATACTGTGGGGGAGGGACATACAAAGCAACAAAGAAATAATCTTATAAATGCGTTAGAAACAAATGCATGAAAGAAAAAAAACATTTAAATACATATCTTAGGGTTCATTTTCCTAGCATCACCTTATCTGACCTTTTCTGCTTCCTATGTTTCTTTGGGCTTGGCTTAAGTGAAGTAAGCCAAGCCCAAAGAAACATAGGTCCCATGGTTTCCCTTATTTACAATTACAGTTTTAACTAGGCCCTTGGATGCCAACCAGTTCCAAAGCCTGGGAGCTGTCCCAACATTGTGGTGCTGAAAACAATGGCACCTCAAAATGACTGGTAGCCTCTCATTAACGCCGAGTTAGGGAAATGAACCCTAAGACATGTATTCAAATGTTTTTTTTTCTTTCATGCGATTGTTTCTAACACATTTATAAGATTATTTCTTTGTTGCTTTGTATGTCCCTCCCCCACAGTATAACCCCTGCTTTCACTGTATTTATGTGGGTATAATTTGTGGAGGGGAAGGAGAAAAACAAATCGTTTAAATAGGGATACAGGTGGACCCATTGTAACAATGAGATGTACAAGTCGTTATGTCGAAAACGAACTTTACAACTTTGATGGGGAGGGGGGGAGGACTGGGTGGGGGGTCCGGGGGAGGATGGGAAGGGATGGGAAGGGGAACAAAGGAGGAGGCTACAATGCTTGATAAGAAATGTACTCATTATCTTGTCCATGTAATTGTAACCCCTCTCTACAGTATTTTCACAATAAAAAAAAAAAGAAAATGTAACAGGAACACAGAGTTGCTGCTAGAGGGTTAATTGGGGCAGCAGTCCTGGGGGATGCTGACAAGCAGAGAGTTGGCAGATGTCAAAAGGCTAAGGAGAGGGTGGAAACGAGCAATTCTGCTTCCTTACCTGCACCATTCAGTAGGGATGCCTGTGCTGTTTGTTTGATGTCTGCATTTGGGGCTTAAATTTGGGGCCTCAAACCTTTTCTTGGCTTTCTTGCTCACTTTGGGTATGCTACCAACTTGAGGCACGTCTCTCATCCAGAATTTTGCTGGTTAACTGAAGATAGTCACATGAACTTTTCTACCCAGGCTGGCTTTGAACCTGGATCCTCGCGGTTCCAGCCTCCTAAATACCTAGGATTATAGGTGTCAGTTGCCTGCTCTTTTGTGGTTTTGACTGTACAAATAATACACAGAGCGGAGAGATGGGCCCCGCTAAAAAGAGAATCTAGGATGGGTTTGTAGGACAAAGGAAAAGTCGGGGAATGTGCTGGTGGGTCAGATTACACTTGAACACTGCCGCCAAGCCTCCCAAAACACCGAAGGACTACATTTCCCAGAAGCCTTCCCGCACCAGCTTCCGGTTTGGATCAGCCAATGAGATCCCGCGAGATTTAGAAGGCGGAAGTGAAGCGGAAGCCATTACTCTCGGGAGGCGGTCGCAATAAAAACACATGGGTGAAGGTAGGGTAAGTAACGGCTCGGTTTTACCTGTTGAGTCCCTTCCCAGCCCCCCCCCCCCCCCCCCCCCTTCCCCCCCCCCCCCCCCACTCCCGAGCCCCGTAGACCTCTCCTATGAATTCATCCTCAGGCGGCAGTTTCTGAGACATGTTCCCGCAGTTCTGTCAGCAGTGCTGTCCAGTCCCGCTTGGAGCCCTTTACCCCGTGGCATCCGTGAGGGTCCCCGAAACTGGGGGCGGAGGGGGTGTAGACGGAGGGAATTGGGGACCCCAAGGCCAGACAGCCAGGCTGAGGGGGTGTTTTAGACTCCGCGGCCGACGGTACGAAACTCTGGAGATGTGAGAACTGGAATTGGGCATTCAGAGAGCTCTGGTAAATCCGGGCGCCGGTGCTCTCGCCTGTAATCCCAGCTGCTCACCAGGATGAGGTCTGAGGACCACGGTTCGAAGGCAACGGGGACAGGAAAGTCCCGTTGAAACTCTTCTCTCCAGTTAGCCACCAAAAAGCCACAAACGGAACTGGGGCTCAAGTGGTAGAGGGCTAGCCTTTAGGAAAAAAATAATTAAAATAAAAAGATTAAAAGCTCGGGGGCAGTACCCACGCCCTGAGTTCAAGTCCCAGGACCCACACCATAAAGAAATACCCTTGAGGTTTTCAAAGTTCAACTTCGGGAGGAGGGGGAGTCAGGGTGCAAAAGCCTGATTGAATTTAAGACATGGGGTGAAAGGGTCGCAGGAAATAAACCACTTTGCTTTCTGCACTTATCGCTGTATTCGGTTGCATTTTGGCATCATAGTTTGGGGGCTGTTTATGTTGTTTCTTGACATAGTTTTAAATTGGAAACTAGGACATATGTGCAACAACAACAAAAAAAGTGCTAATTGTCACATACACAATTTCAACAGTTAGCAGGACCAGAATAATGTGTATGCACAAATTCAGCTGGAAAGGAGATTAGTAAGTTTCAATACTGGGGCTTGACCCCAGGAGGTGTGGGCAGTGTCCCTTAGCTTTTTTTTGCCTATAGGTGGCACTCTGCAACTTGAGTCAGACAGCCCCACTTCTGGCTTTTTGTTGATTAATTGGAAATAAGAGTGTCATAGACTCACGTGCCCATGCAGGCTTTGCACTGCCATCCTCAGATTTCAGCCTCCTGAACAGCTAGGATTACAGGGGGCTTGAAACCATTAGAGCTCAGCTTGTTGGGTTTTTTGTTTTGGTCAGGGGGCTTGAACTCAGAGCCTGGGAGCTGGCCCTGAGCTCTTTTGCTTAGACCACTTAGAACTGTGGTCCTCAGATCTCAGCTTCTAGAGTAGCTAGGATTACAGGCATAAGCCACCAGGCCTGGCCTAGCTTGTCTTTGTACTGATAGTGGGGCTAGAAACCAGGGCATGGTGCTCGTGAGCCACACTTCCACTTGAAGCTTTTTGCCTGTTAAATGTAGATGAGTTCAGATTTCTGAACCTTGATCCACAGATCTCAGCTTCTCTAGTAGCTAAGATTAAAAGCATGCATAATCTACCAATGGTGGGCTTTGGTAAAGTTTTACAAATATTTGCAAATTAAAGCATTTAGGTTCTGTTTCCTGTCTCCTATATTTGTGTAATTTGGGGTGGACTTCATAAATAGATTTATCATCTTTATCAGGCAGGTAATTGCATTTTCCTTTGAATTGTACACATTTTGTTTCCTTTACTGGGCTGGCTGGAAATGACTGGACTTTGGTTAGCAAATCTTAGGCAGTACTATTTTCTTTCCAATTTTAAAGAGAAACTACTATCTGCTGGAAGTTTTTCTAATAGTTTCTCCTAAAGAAAAGTACTCTTCAGCAAAACAGCTTTTCTAGTAAATTGCTCTAGGCCTTTATCAATTGACTTAATTATGTACATACATCTCTATTGTGGGAAGTTTCTGACACCTCAGTTCCTGTTCAGGCCAGAGAGCTACTGGATATTTTGTTATGGTGAAATTTTTTTTTTTGGAATTTATCCATTCACCTGCCAAAGTGTTCATAATTTACTCATATATCTGCAATGTTTTAGAAATTAGAAGTGTTTTCATTTTTAATACTTAATGGTTATTTTGTTTGTTTTTGTTTTTTCTGTATAGACTCTTCATGTAGACAAAGCTGGCTAGAACTCAGGATCCCTCTTGAGTGCTAGGATTACAGACATGAGTCAGTCACTATGCCTGGTTTAGGCAATGATTTTTTTTTTTTAACTATCTGGGTGCTGGTGGCTCACACCTGGAATCCTAGCTATGCATGAGGCTAAGATCTAAGGATGGTGGTACAAAGCCAGCCTGGGTAGGAAAGTCTTATCTCTAACCACCAGAAAAGCTGAAAGTGGAGCTGTGGTTTAAGTGGTAGAGAGCATTAGACTTGAGCAAAAAAGCCCGGGATCTGAGTTCAAACATTAGGACCAGCACAAAAAAAAGTTGGGTCAGAATTTTGCTTGTTTTATGCCATGTGTTTTCCATTTCATACCTTTGTTTATTTCTATGTCTACTTGACTTTGGTGTTATATTTCTTCTTGCTAGAAAGTGATGGATCTGGCATCACGAGGGACGAGGCTGGAACTCAGGTACTGTGTGGGAGGCCTGCAGTTACAGATTTAAGGCCACTCAGCATTACCCTTCATCCTGTCCCCCTCACTTGCCTCATCCTGTTCTGAAGCCAAATATAGATTCTGATAAAAGTAGAATTGAATGAAAACAGGACAGGGTGACAGTTCTACCCTGTTATAAAGAGAAATTAAACACTAGGTCTGACAGGTTAATCCCCCTTTCCCAATGGCTGCCCACTGTGTTTAGCATTCTGATTTATCAGTCTGGTTTTGTGTATTTTGCAGGAAACATGTTTTGTAGCTGTTCCTAGAACGGGTGATCTGACTCCTGTCCCTCTTCAGGCCGGCAGCTCTTGGTGACCCCCTCCAGCCCTGACAAGCACTGGTGGCAGTGGAGATGGAGGTAAAGAATTGCTCAGATGCTGAGCTCTGATCTGGTTTGCACCACTGCAGAATGCGGGGAGGGGAGGAAGGTATACAGGCCTGAGGTCCTTGTGGTGCCATCTCAGATTTGAGCCACCTTGTCCAGTGTGTTGTGTTCTAGTCTCTGTATCCCTGTTAATTTCACAGGACCTTCTGAGAAGGTTCTAGACCCTCCAGATTCTTTAAGCCCTTTCTTGGTGGCCTCACCAAGACATTAGCCCCATGGAAGCCTAGGCAGGCAAATGCGGGTCCATTTCATTCATTCATCCTTTTGATTCATTTTCCTATTTGCTTTTTTTTTGGGGGGGGGGGTAATTGGTGTGGGGCTTGAACTCAGGGCCTGGGCATTCTCCCTAAACTGTTTTGCTCAAAGCTAGCTCTCTACCACTTTGAGGACATCTAGTTTTCTGGTAGTTAATTAGAAGTAAGAGTCTCAAGGACTTCCCTGCCCAGGCTAGCTTCTGCAGTCCTCAGATCTCAGCCTCCAGAGTTACTAGGATTGTAGGCTGTACCACTGGCCCCATTTTTGTTGTTGTTGTTGTTTTTGTTTTTTTTCTGTTAGAGTGAGACACTGTTACACTATTGTAGCTCTGTAGAAACAGGGATCAAAGCATCAGACAATTCAAAATTTTGTGTTTTGGAGCTTATTGTCAGGTTGGGTACACGATAAATGAGAGACAACAAAAAGTGAGCCTTTGGGGAGACTTTTTATCAGCAAAAAGCAGTAAAAAAAAAAAAAAAACAGAAGTAGAATTTTTGCCAGCAAAAAGCCAGAAGTAGAGGTGTGGCTCAAGTGGAAGAGTGACAGCTATGAGCAAAAAAGCAGGAAGAAGGCCTGGAATTCAAGTAATTCACTGGCATTCTAGTACATTCTAATGCATTCACACTGCACAGTTTTTATATATTTTTTGGTAGTGGAACTTTCAGCCTCACACTTGGTAGACTGGTATTCTGTCACTTGAGCCATTTTTCAGCCTTGCTTTTTTCTGGTTATTTTGGACATAAGGCCTAGCAAACTTATCCATTAGCCTAAACTGTGATCCTCCGTATCTCACCTTCTTAAGTAGCTGGGATTACAGGCCTGAGCCACCAGTGCCAGGCCTGTATGTCATTCCTCAGTTAAACTCAGACCTGCCTGGTGTCATTACTTTTACCACAGATGCCCCTTGCAGAGAGGCCCATCAGGAGGAGAGTGGCTTGCTTATTCTCTCCATGCCCGTGAGGAGAATTGACTGCCATTCCCACAGTATGGCCGCCCTGGGTCTGTCTCCCACATTAAGTAAGTGCCTGGCTTGTCACCTTCAGAAATCATAGGTCAAGGGATGTGTAGACAGAGCAAGTGGGTGGGCAGAATGAACATGGTAGGGGTTGCCCAGCAACTGACAGCCTTTGGAGGTCTAGGGCAGCTAGAGTTGAGAGGGTGCAGTGTCCCCATACCACTAATTGCCTGACGAAAGTGGAGCCCAGTAATTACTTCACCTGCCAGAGCTGCTGTTTCTTCTCTCCTAAATTCACTCAAAATCTTTTTGGTATGCCATGACCTCATGCGGTAGGCTGCAGGCCAAATACAGGTGACCTAAAAATATTGTAAGAAATTTCTTTCAGGCTATGTGCCTGAGATACCTGTGAAGCATCACTAAGATCCTCATTATGTACATTATGTACATACCAGTATTAGAAAACCCTCCCCCCATTCTGAAACACAAAACATTTGTAGTCCTGAGTGTTTTGGGTACAGGATATTTGACATGTGTATTGCTTCTCATGGACATAACACCCTGTTTTTATTTCTGTCTTTGAGAGGAGCAGGGCTGCTCTGCTTTATTGATAAATTGTGTAAGGGGGAGAGGGTGTGTGGACATTCATAGTTGTTGCAGAGAGCTGATTGTCATGCATCTTATTTCCTCCTGTAGCCATGTCTGTCCAGGACCCTGCCTGTCTCCAGGAGCTAGAATTTCCTTTTTCGTCAAAACATCATCCCTGTCCCCAGAATTTGCACCTGATTGCTTGGCGTGGTCTGGAGCCTTGCACACCATCCATTGTTGCTTCTCAGGTACACAAAGGTCTTAGGGCCCCAGGGCAAGATGAGCATTTATTTCTTGGCCTGCTCCCACCACCTTTACTGGGGAATTCTTTAGATGCTCATCCAGGCCAGCAGATGCCTGGTCAGAGCCAAGGAGAGAGCCAGGGATGGTGGCTGGCTGGCTTCATATTGGAAATTTATGTAGCAAGTGTTTCTCTCAGGCTTGCCTAGTGCTCAGGCCCACTTATGCTCAGACCTAGAGGCAGAGGGGAAAGCAGGCAAGAAATGCCTCAAGCGAGACATCCAGCCTTGTTTTGGAAGAATTGAAACTGCCACAAGAGCCCCTCACAATGAGAAGTTGTTAAGCTGTTTGGGGACTTGCCACCTAGAATAGATACCAAGTCCCAGGACACATTCCCTGGAAATCCACTGTTAAGTCTTGTGCCCAGTGTTTCAGCATCTGCCATATTCCCATGAATACCCATAGCGGGTTGCTTACTGTCTTCAACTGTGTGTGCTGTGGCAGGAGTCTGTGACTTTCCAGGATGTAGCTGTGGACTTCACTGAGAAGGAGTGGCCCCTGTTGGATTCCTCTCAGAGAAAGCTGTATAAAGATGTGATGCTGGAGAACTATAGCAACCTGACTTCCCTGGGTAAGGCTGGTTCCATCTCATCATGCAGGACCTAAGCAGAGACTTAGGGACAGCAAGCAGAGCTGAGGTTCACCCTCCACAGAGTGTTGCAGGTATTGAATCTTGACCATCCTATTCACCTTGACCTCAGGGCATTCTCATGTGTGTCTGATGGCCTGCATAGATTTCTGAGATTGATTGTTTTGCAGGATGAACCATGTAGGTATTTGTGGTTTCAGTACATTAAGAAAACAAAACTGTTTTCCTTAGAAAAGTGACACCACCATTTTGTTCTTCCTAAGTCAGACTTGTTCACCTCCAGACCCAAAGAGACAAAAATGCTGACCTAGGCCAAACAGAAAGGGGTGTCCTCTCTTAGCTTGTTGTGTCTCTCCTCCTGAGCAGGGTATCAGGTTGGCAAACCCAGCCTCATCTCACACTTGGAGCAAGAGGAGGATCTGAGGACAGAAGAGAGGAGCATGGAGCGAAGTCCCCTTTCGAGTGAGTGAGCATCAAGCAGACACAAGTGCTTTTGACTTGGTTCTCATCAGTGATGGCAGTGGTGGGTGTTTATCCATTTACTTTTTCTGTAATGAAATACCTGAGGCTTAGTAGCAATAAAGAAGGTTTGTTTCACTTCCAGCTCCTAAGGCTCAGAAAAATATGAAGTTACCCTCCTGGCAAGGGCTTCCTCTAGCTGCATCACAACATAGCAATGGCATTGTAGTGTGTGAACCAATTTGAAAGGGAAGTAGAAGCAGAAAGCTTCAAGACACATGCAAAAGACCTAGGTAAGGCCAGTCTCACTCTTAGAAGAAATCACTCACTCAGAGACAAATGTCTCATGTGATGTGTAGGTGCCTTCAGAGACCTGGCACCTCCCACCATCTTGGCATGTAACAAGGCCCAGGCCTCCACCATGTGACCTCCCAGCTCTAGGTTGGAGTCCACTGGGTAATACCTGCCACATAGGAAATTTTTTCTCTTTGACTTCTGTCTCCTCCTACTGCGTCTTTGGTCTCTGTGTTTCTTAACTTTGAATCTGATATTTCCATACGGAAATATATGCTTGACTGTCTGGATGCTGTTGCTGTGTTAGCAGTGTCAGTCTTACTTGAGTTAGATTTCTTCCCCATCATTTCCAAGTAAACTACACAACCAAATTTTTATTGGCATATATTAACTGTACCCGAGGAACTCTATGACATTCCACACACACATGTAATATACTCAGCCACATTCAACTCCTTTGTTATTCCTTCCCCTTTCCTCCCTCCCTTCTGCCTAGAAGACATACCCTCCACTTTTCATGGCCTTTCCTTCACCTCCCACTTGTCTGTGGGACTCCTTGATTCCTCTTAGAACACATGACAGTCTCTAGTTGCTCACATCCATTTTCTTGAAAGCCATCTAATTTTCTTTATGGAGGAGTAACACTCTGGCTATATGCAAAAACCTTTTTTTTTTCATTCAGTAATGAACAAAGTAGCTTATTTAACTTCTTTGGTTATTGTGAATAGCTTACAGGTATCTCAGTAGTAAGCTGACTTTGATTAGTTTCATGTAATCCTGAAGTAGTATGGTTCAATCTTATGGAAGTTCTATTCTTAATTTTACTTTTACCTGTTTATTACTTTTATTATTATTATTATTTGGTGCTAGTTCAGGGGCTTGAACTCAGGGTCTGGACACTGTTCCTATGCTTTTTTTCCCCACTCAAGGTTAGTGTTCTACCACCTGAGCCACAGCTCCCCTCTGGTTCCTTTGGTGGTTAATTGATAATAAAGAATTTCACAGACTTTCCTGCCCGGGCTGGCTTTAAAGCATGATCCTCAGATTTCAGCCTCTTGAGTAGCTAGGATTACAGGCGTGAACCACTGGTGCCTATTTTTAATTTTTTGAAGGACTTGTACACTAGTTTCCATAGTGAGACACCAGTGTTTTTCACAGTTGTCTTGCTCATGCTGGGATTCTTCCCTTCTACAATGGATTTCACAGTGCACAGTTAGTGTTTGCAAAGAAATCCATCTGGTTCTGTTCCCATCGTCCTGCCATTTGCTTTTTTTCTTACAGCAAGTTAATGATTCTCCAATTATTTTCAGATTGGGAAACTCCATGTAAAGCCAAGTGGTCAATTCTCATGGAAAACATCTTTGGGAAGGAAGTGTCCAGTGGTGTGACAATGGTAAGATTTCCTTTGGATAATTTTGGATCTTCCATCTTAGAAGTGATTGGGGTGGCTGTAAATTGAAAAGTAGTCAGAAGCAGGTAATTAGAATCCAGACTTCCAGAGATGCTGAATATCACTGGGCTTTGGTACCTGCTCCCAGGCCTGTCAGCATCTGAGGATGTTCAAGTTCCTTATATTAAATGGTGAGATACATATCTACATGGAATCCAGCCATGTCTTCTTATCTGCTTTAAAAATTCTCCAGATATTCAATAATATCTAGTACAAGTATAAGTGTTATCTGAGTAGTTTTTCTTAGTGTATTTTGTACATATGCATTACAAATTCAGGGCTGAGTTTTGTTGAAATCCAGACATGGAGCCCACTGATATGGAAGCTTAACTATTGTTGTTTTGGGAAAATACCCCAGCCTTAACCCAGACTTACTCATTTAAGAGTTTATATAACTTGGCTCACCTTTGACTACTGAGGCCCTGAGTCTCTATGTGAAACTTAGCACAAAGCCTTATGCTATGCCGTTTACTTCTTGGGTTTTTTTTTTGTTGTTGTTATTAGGTATTTTTGTTTGTTTGTTTGTTTTGTTTTATCAGTTGTGGGGTTTAAACTCTGGGTGTGAGTGCTATCCCTGAGCTTTTTTGCCCAAGGTTAGCTAGTGGTCTACCATTTTGAGCCACAGCACTACTTCTATTGATTTTTGTTTTGTTGTTGTTTCTTTGTTTAGGGACTCATAGCTCAGAAAGCCTTGGAACCTTGAGTCCTCCTGACTCAGCTTTCTGAGTGCTGAGATTTCAAGTATATTATTATCAGCTGCCTTTTCTCTTTAATAGAGTCAAATGAGACAGGAATATCTTCAGTCATAGTGTGATGTGAGGTGTGTCTACTCATGCTATTCAATGCTTAGATGTAAGGCTGGAGCTGGGGCTCCATGGTAGAGAATGCATGAAGCCTTGATTCAGTTCTTAGCATCAATCAAATAATTTTTTTTAATGTAATAAATGTTGGAAATGCCCAGGTCAACTCTCAATCCTGTTGAACCGACAGGAAAGGAGCCTAACTGAGAAGTCCTCTGACTATGCCAACTTATTTGAAGTCTTAAGCATGGGCCCTCATCTTCCTCAGCCAATGGGAAGTTCTGCTGTGAAGAGACCCTATCACCATTACACTTGTGAGATCTCGTTCAAGACCAGGACCCACCCAGCTCAGCACGTGAGTGTGTATGATGGGAGGAAAATGCACGAATGCCACCAGTGCCAGAAAGCCTTCACCACAAGCGCCTCCCTGACTCGGCACCGGAGGATCCACACAGGGGAGAAGCCCTATGAGTGTGGGGACTGCGGGAAAGCCTTCAATGACCCATCAGCCCTCAGGAGCCATGCGAGAACTCACCTCCAAGAGAAACCTTTTGACTGCAGTCAGTGCGGAAACGCCTTCCGCACCCTATCAGCCCTGAAGATCCACATGCGTGTTCACACCGGTGAGAGACCCTACAAGTGTGAGGAGTGTGGGAAGGCTTACGGCAGGAGCTGCCACCTCATTGCACACAAGCGGACACACACTGGAGAGAGGCCCTACGAGTGCCGGGACTGTGGGAAAGCCTTCCAACACCCGTCGCACCTGAAGGAGCATGTCCGGAACCACACGGGGGAGAAGCCCTATGCATGCACGCAGTGTGGCAAAGCATTCCGCTGGAAGTCCAACTTCAATCTGCACAAGAAGAACCATCTGGTACAGAAAACCTATCAGTGCAAAGAATGCGGCAAATCTTTTGGGGATCTCCTGTCTCGACAGAAACACATGAGGCTCCACATCGTAAAGAAGCCCGTGGAGTGTCACCAATGTGGAAAAAACTTCCGGAACCAGTCCATCCTAAAGACACACATGAATTCCCACACCGGAGAGAAGCCATATGGCTGCGACCTCTGTGGAAAAGCCTTCAGTGCCAGCTCCAACCTCACTGCACACCGGAAGATCCACACCCAGGAGAGGCGTTATGAGTGTACCGCATGTGGCAAAGTCTTCGGTGATTACCTGTCCCGCAGGAGACACATGAGCATCCATCTAGTTAAGAAACGCGTGGAGTGTCGACAGTGTGGGAAAGCCTTCCGGAACCAGTCCACACTGAGGACACACACGCGGAGTCACACGGGAGAGAAGCCATATGAGTGTGACCACTGCGGGAAAGCCTTCAGCATAGGCTCCAACCTGAACGTGCACCGGAGGATCCACACAGGAGAGAAGCCCTATGAGTGCCTCTCCTGTGGGAAAGCCTTCAGCGACCACTCATCCCTCAGGAGCCACCTGAAGTCCCATAGGGGAGAGAAACTCTTTGTACCCTCTGTGTGGAAAAGGCTTTAGTGAGTACTTGGGTGAGCTAGACCAGAAGCCTGCAGGAGATTTGCTCTAACTTTCCAGGGAGTAAGCAGTACTGGTTCTTTCTGTGAGTGCTTGTGCACCTACACTATGGGGAGGACTCGAACACATATCAAGCTCTGAAACACCCAAGAAGTTTGGGGAGAGAAGCTTAGCTTAGCATTTAGTGTTGAAAACCATTTCAGTGCATCTCATCTTCTGGGTCTATAAGGGGCCATCTCTGTCACTGTGATGGCAGGATGGTCTCTCCTGATCTCACTCATGACGAAAGCACCAAAGCACAAAGCAAGGAATGTGGCAGGGGGGCCAGCTGCCTGGAAACATTTTTGGTTTCTAGAATGGGGAATAGTGCTATGGGCACCTGGCAGCCATGTGATTATCCTGTTAGTGCCCGGGAGCCCCCCACCATGTCAGTGTTGCTGAGGCTGATCAGTCTGCATGATTCCACAGTTGTCTGCAACAACCCCTCAGGTCTTGTGGTTCTCATGAACACTTCTGCTAGGAAATAACATTTTCCTTTGAAAACTTATAAATGTAATGCAGTTCTTACAGGAAGCTCGTGAGAACTTTACGCTGCTGATAAATCTTGAGTAGAAATGATTTGTATGCATTGGAGAGGGACCCCAGCAAGTGGTTTCTCCCTTGAGTATGGGATTGCACTTAGTTTTCCCTGGTGCAAACATGCCCAAGCTCATTCATCCTTACTCTTGATGTTCATGGTTATGCTATTCATTACAAAATGTATGTATGTAATTTTTATTTTTAAAAATTTTTGTCAGTCATGGGGCTTGAACTCTGGTTCTGGGCACTGTCCTAATTTTTATTTTTTTATTTTCTTTTTTGTTGTGGGTCTTGAACTCTGGGCCTGGGAGCTGTTCCTCTACTCTTCAGCTCAAGGCTAATAGCACTCCACCACTTGAGCCACAGTGTCACTTCCGGCTTTTTTTTTTCTGCTTAAGTGGTACTAAGGAATCGAACCCAGTGCCTCATGCATGTGAGGCAAGCACTGTACCACTGAGCCACCTTCCTAGCCCCCATGTATTTTTTGTATGAACTTTTTCTGCAGCTTCATTCTAGATAGATAACCTGGTGATTAACTTACTTGACCAATGGCATATTTATCACTGTTCTTTACTGGGTAAGATGGGGATTTTTCAGTACCTGTCTGTTGCTGGTATCAGATCCAAATGGGTAGTGATCCAAGTATGGAGTCTTGATCACATGGGATCCTTTGGAGTGCTTGTGGCCTGCTGTCCAGCCAGGGCAGCTGAGGCTTCCAAGTGTTGCCCTAGTTTTCTCTCTTATTACATCGAAGAGGTCAGGTTCTGTCTCAGTTGAGTTATTTAGAACAGTTTCTGTTGCAGCTGGTACCATCCACTTCCACTAACAGATGAACAGTAGGTTCTGTCTACATTCTGTTTTTCTGGTCTTCCCCCTACTTGTTACCTTGCAAGGAGATCCAGGATGTAGTACTGAAAGGTCCATCTGTTAACCATGAGGATGAAAACTGCAATCTAAGAAGACAATGCAGATGCTAATGCATTGTGATCCTGGGCTCCCTGTGGCTCTGAGTGTGTTTGCCAGCCTCATATTTGTTATATTTCCTATTATATGAAGAAAAATAAAACTGGTTAATGACGTAAGCTGCTGTGGAAATTCCATTGCTTTTGATGTTGCTTTACTGATGAGTAAGAAGAATGTTTTCTAGCTCACTGGATGGAGCCCCTGCTCATTGCTGAGGTGGTTACTGCTATCTCTACATAAGCTATAATGTGGACATAAATGAGTATGGTTTTTCAGGCTGTGTGTGTTTGTGTGCATGTGCACACATGCACCATTATTGGAGCTTAACTTGGCCTTTTTGCTCACAGCCCCCACTCTACCACTAGAGCCATGTGTACAAAACATATAGCTCTTTTATTTTTTTCTTCCTCCCAAAGCAATAAAAAGCTCAGGATAAAGGGAGCATTTATACTACATTATGTTTATGCTGCTTGACTATATATATATATATATATATATATATATATATGTTGGAGATACTTCTGGTTCTTTTGTGTGAAAGAACTTGAGCTTATGACTTTGACTAGAACCAGTCCCTGGCAGGCAGTGCCTCTGTCAGTACTTAAAACATGACTCATTGAGCTTTTGGAGCCAGTGAAGGGGGATCTATAGCAAGGAGGTAGATGGTAAATGCTATGGAGAGGATCTTGCTGGTAAGGATGTAGGTAGATGATGGGTTGGTCCACTAAACCTGTGCTGTGGATGGTGTACAACTGTTTTTGACCGCTTGACCTTTTCAGGAAAGGCTGCACAGAAATAACTGTTGAAGAGACAACTGCAGATTTCAGGTTACCAAGCCTGCTGAGGAGAGGAAGTAAGTGAGAAGTGGATTTGGAAAGTGTCTGGAGGAATCATAAAGGTATTTTCTCTTTTGACAGCAATTACAATTTTTTTTTCTGTGAGATTTTGTGTTTGCGTGGTTCTAACTAAGAAGTGAAAAATACTTTTAACATTGTCAAAACTTCTGTTGTTTTCAAGAAGAGTTGAATCTATATTTTCTTGTTTTTGGTTTTTGGATTTTTGGTGCTAGGACTGGAAGCCAGTGTGGAACATGATAAGCACTTTGCCACTAAGCTTCTCCTCACCCCAGATTGCTTCTTTTCTTTTTTTGTCTGTTCACTTTTATCATATTTAATCTTACTCTCTTGCTCAAGAAAAAAACAATCATCTTTCATTTTAAGAACATAGGTGCATACTTGGCTTCAGCCAACTACTAATTTTGTTGATTTCAAATTTTTATTTTATTTATTCATTTATTTTTGTTCCTGTACTGGGGCTGGAACTTGGGGCCTTGCACTCTTGTTTAGTGTTTTTACTCAAGGCTGGTGCTCTACCACATGAGCCATACCTCCACTTCTGACTTTTTTGCAGGTTAACTGGAGATAAGAATCTCTTATCGTTGTCTAGCTGGGCTGGCTTTGAACCTCTATTCTTAGGTCTCAGGTGTCCTGAATAGCTAGGCTTGAACCACTAGCACCTGACTGAAAATTTGACTTTTAAGCCAACTAGTTACTCCATCGGAGACTAAGGAATCCTGTTTCCCAGAAGTTTCTCTGCTTCATCCAAGAAGATAGTAGACTTAAACTCTTCCTATGGGTTAACTATTCTTTCCAGTTCACCTGTGAGAGAGTCATCCTTTTTCAGCAGAGGAGGAGATAGGTGGGAACATCCTGATTCCTTTCATACCATTGTCAGCTGATTCATCTGCTGGGTCAGAGAGCACAGTGAGTAGGTATATGGTTTTCTTCCTCTGCACCTAGTTCTTCAGTTATGCAGTTTACTTGCACCTTCCTAAGGGAAAAGTGCTCAATGATCTGTGGGCTTTACTGAAAAGTTTCTCAAGACTTATTAGTGAAAACAATAGCAATCACTTACTAGTTCTTACCTAGAGTTAGAATAAAGGTCTATATTCTCTGGAGACCGGGCCTTCAGAGAACAGAAAGAATGCTTCCTCCAAGTTGAGAAATGGAGTAATTATTTTGATTAGGAGGATTGGGAATTCAGCAGAAGTGCTCCCTCTGTGCCCAATTCCTCCATCACACCAGGTGTCTGGGCCACAGAAAGTAATGAGTTCCCATTAGCCCTGATGTGGCCCAGGGATCCTGTACCTCAGTGCATTTCCCTGCCAGTCCTCAGAACACACAAAATACGTCTGCAGTCTCTGGAGGAGACCTGTGATTACTGTAATCCAGTCTTAACTCACTCTGTGTTTTTAATTTCCAAAGTCTCCATCTGCAGTTTGTGTAATGTTTAAGGGACTCAGTTCTTACAGTAATACTTTTCTTCTCTAGGGGATCTTTTATACTTGTGCATTGAGTATCAGTTAAGTTCTCTGAACTTAGGTGTGGGCAAGAAAGAGACCCCTGAGCCAAGTAAAAGTTTTGGAAGAGAAATATAAACAGGACAATTACAAGAATAGTTCAGGAGACCCCAAGGGATGGGTGGTGAACCAGAGGCACAGAGAAGTGTGGAAGAGTTATAGAAACTTCCAGGAGCAGCAGTAAACAAGTCCTGATTCAGGGATACAGAAAAAGATGATACATAACATTACTGACACCAGGGTCCCTGAAGTAGATAATTCTAGAAGGGGCAGGAGGACTGGACAGGTTGTATAGCACATATTTACTAATACCACTGGGCATGGGCCCTGAGTTTCATCACACCCAGCAAAAAATATATATTTAAAGAAAGAGTTGAACTTAAAATATCCTTAACCATTGTGCCCTAGTACCTCTCAAATATAAGTGCTAGGTAACCTGGGATGGGAGCATGAGTAGTGGTCAGGCATCTGAAGTGGGAACCAGATTTGGGGAAGTCTGACCAGGAAAGGATAATGGCAAGCAGGTAGCTCTATGGCTTTACTTACATTTCACATATGAGGCTTCTACAGATAAGACAGGATGAGTTTCCTTTCAGGGCCTTGTGCAACCAGGCAGATGTTCTACCACTGAACTACATTCACAGAGCTTGCTCCCTCCTAAAGTACACATCAAAAAGAGGTCCCTGAGAAAAACTTCAGCATAGATTGGTAGCAACCACTATAGATAAGTAGGTAGGTAGATGGATGGATAGATAGGTAGGTAGATAGGTAGATAGATAGGTAGATAGATAGATAATGGAGGGAGAGAAGGATGATGAATGGGTAGATGATATACAGATACTGAGGGTGAGGAAGGTAGGAGAGAAGACCCTGGATTAATAATGGATGGATTGATGAGATAGGTATATCAAACAAGACTGGTGTTCTGACAATGGGGCTCAGGGCCTCTTCCATGCTAGCTAAGCACTCTACCCAAGTTCTATCCCTTTTCCCAGATAGCAAGCACCAAAGTAAGATTCAATAAAATACACAGTGAAAGGTCAATGGCAGACTGTCCAGGTGTCACTATTTCTAGATGAAGATGGAAAAGAATGGATCAGGCATGAAGCTGGAACCTTGAAGAACTGAGAAGGTTTAGATGGGCCAGTATTGTATAGATATATGTTGTTTTGCTTGTCTTCTCCCAGCCTGTATACTTGAACTTGCTTTTTTCTTCCATTGGGGTTCATATGAGTTTATATTCTTGAGGAATGTTGTTACTTATTGGTTATCTCACTTTGCCTCTGCAGGAGAGCCTTTTGTTTAATTAACTGATTGAAGCTTATCAATTCTAATGGAAATGTCTCTTTAGAGCTCCCTTTAAGTCCTTGTTCCTCAGGTTGTAGATGAAGGGGTTCAGCATGGGGGTGTACATTACTGAAGCAATCAACCCCTCCCTGGAGGGGTGGGCTGTTTCAGATATGAGGTATACTCCAAGGCCTGCACTATAGAACAAGGTAACAAATGGAGAGGTACGACCTGCAGGTGGAAAATGTCTTGTACCTCCCTCTGGAGGAGGAAATGCTCGCTATAGAGGTGACATTTTTTTTTGGGGGGGGGTCCGGTCGTGGGCCTGAACTCTGGGCCTGGGCACTGTCCCTCAGCTCTTTAGCTCAAGGCTAGCACTCTACCACTTGAGCCACAGTGCCACTTCCAGCTTTTTTCTTTTTCCTTATGTGGTGCTGAGGAATCGAACCCAGGGCCTCAGGCATGCAAGGCAAGTGCTCTACCACTGAGCCACCTTTCCAGTCCTAGAGGTGACATTTCTATACTATGAAAATAGAATCCCAGATGGGGATAACACCCAACAGGCCAGTGACACAGTACAATAGAACATCATTGGCAAATGTGTCTGAGCAGGTGACCTTGAGGATCTAAGTGAGCTCACAGGAAAAGGATTTCCTGTTCTTCACAGGAGACCATTAGAACCATCAAACTTTGAAACAAGGAATAAATCAGACAGATCAACTAAGAAAATAGAAGCAGTAGAGCACAGAGGTGAGGGTTCATGATGACTGTGTAGTACAAAGCATAACAGATGGCCACATACTGGTCAGGCAACCACCATCAGTAAGAAGACATCTAGTCCAGAGAAAACCATGAAAAAATGCATCTGGGTAAGGCATCCTTCATAGGTAATGATTTTATTCTGGGCCTTTGTGCTCATCAGCATTGTGGACATTGTAGTGGAGATGAAGCAGATGTCATTGAAAGAGAGGTTGGAGAGGAAGAAGTACATGGGGTGTGGAGGTGAGGGTCAGAGGTGATGGCCAAGATGATGAGCAGATTTCCGAACACAAGGACCAGGTACATGGACAGGAACAGCCCAAACAGGAAAGGCTGTAAGTTCTCTTTGGAAAATCCTGAAAGGACAACTTTTGAAACAGCGGTTTGGTTCCTTGCTTCCATGTAACTGAGGAAGATGAACTGGGAAAGAAGGAAGAATATTCAAAAGAGGAATATATCATACATTGTAGCACGTTCACTCATGAATCCTCACATTTTATCATGGAGGTCTCTAGCACTCTAGTGCTCTGGGTTTCGACCCCAGTATGGAGGACAGACTGGTGACACATGCCTATAATCCCACCAGGCTGAGACAGAGTGATAAGGAGGTCAAGGCCAGTGTGATCTTCATCTTAATTATGACTAGTCAGTGTGTACAGATATTTTTTCTTGCCATAACTTCCTTAAAATACTGCATAATTACTATTCACTTAGCACTTGCATTGCACTAGGAACTAGAAGTCATCCTCTAGGATTTTGACCACACAGGTGAGTGTGGTGCATGTAGGTTCTGTGCAAGTACTATGCCTTTTTTTTTATTTGTTTTTGTTGGTCATGGGGCTTGAACTGTGGGCTTGGGCACTGTCCCTTCACTCTTCAGCTCAAGGTGAACACTCTTATCACTTGAGCCACAGCACCACTTCCAGTTTTCTAGTGGTTTATTGGAAATAAGAATCTCACTGACTTTCCTGCCTGGGCTGGCTTTGAACTGCGATCCTCAGAGCTCAGCCTCCTTAGTATCTAGGTTTAGGCTTGAGCCACCAGCGCCCAGCAGTTCTATGCCATTTTATTCAAGGGACCTGAGGCCCCACAGGTTTTGAGAGGTCCTAATGCCAATCTACTGCTGATATACAGAACTGCAATTGACTGGTTCTCAGAAAGTATTTATTATTTGAATGACAGTATAGAAGAAGGTTTTGAGAGTGATATACAGGCAATTCCCTCTCATAAAACCCTTTAGGGAGCTGGGTGCCGATGGCTCACACCTGTAATCCTAGCTACTCAGGAGGCTAAGAGCTGAGATCCGAGGATTAGTGTTCAAAGCCAGCCCAGGCAGGAAAGTCTGAGAGTCTTACCTCCAGTAAACCACTGTGGCTCAAGTGGTAGAGTGCTACCCTTGGGCTGAAGAGCTGAGGGACAGTGCCCAGGCCCAGAGTTCAATCCCCATGATTACCAAAAGCAAAAACAAAAAACAACCTTTAGGGTCTGGGTTCTGGCTCAGTAGTTGTCTGTGTGCTTAGCATGTGTGAGACCAGGGCTTCATTTCTAGTAGTGAAAAAAAAAGTCTGTAGTCAATTATAAAAATACCATGTGTCATTAAAGATTTTCAGTTGAACAGAAAGAACAGTGGCTTTCTATTCTTACTTGGCTCCATTAAAAAAAAGTCTTAGAGATGGGGGCATAGCACAAATAGGTAAAACTAGCATAAATAGTTAAAAAGTTAGAACCTTGCTAGACACCGATGGTTCATGCATGCTATCCTAGCTTCTCAGGAGGCTGAGATCTTAGGATCATGGTTCAAAGCCAGTCCAAGTAGGAAAGTCTTTGAGACTTTTTATCTCCCTCCAACCAAGAAGCCAGAAGTAGAGCTGTGGCTCAAATGGTAGAGAGCTAGCCTTGTACAAAAAATATCCAGGCCCTGAGTTCAAGTCCCAGGACTGGCATGTACCGCACGCGCTGCGTGCATGCGTGCATGTGTGCACATAAGCACACACGCATGCTCACAACCATACCATTGATATCCCCAGAGAGAACTAATTCCCCCCTCCTTTCACCTCTCTCCTTTCTCCTCTCTCCTCTGTCCTCTCTCTCTCCCTTCTTACTCCTTTCTCCTCTCTCTCTCTGTACCCTCTCACCATGGACACCACATGAAGCATCTTCTCAAATGGTGTCTCTTCTTTTCTTCTGGATCTTTCCATCTTCACAGGAAAGCAAGACATCTTTATAGAAGTACCCATCTCAGAGTTATGTTAGGCTTGGGGAAAGGCTCTGTAGATAATGAAATGTCTGTCTCAGCTCTTCTGAAGGATTTGTTCAGTGCAGAGATGGATATGAGGGCAGGCCAAAAAACAGGAAGAAGGAGATGAGGGGGATTAGGCATAGTGGGTGGGGCTTGAATTGTCCTGTCCAGAATGTGAACATATTGTTTGATTCCAATGTACATTTCCTACCTCTAGATTCTAGCCTACTCACCACACAACTTATAAGTAAAAGCCTTTAAATTTTTAAAATTTTTTTTGCCAGTCCTGGAGTTTCAACTTAGGGCTCGGGTGCTGTCTCTGAGCTTTTGTGCTCAAGGCTGGCATGCTACCACTTGAGCCATAGCTCCATTTCTGGCTTTTTAAAATGCTTAATTGAAGAGTCTTACAGACTTTCCTGACCAGGTTGGCTTCAAACCGCGGTCCTCAGATCTCAGCCTCCTAAGTAGCTAAGGTTACAGGTGTGAACCTCCTGTACTAGGCCAAAATTATTTATTTAATCTTTTATTTAAGTAGTTGTACACAGGGGTTTCAATTTAACATACCAATTTATGAGTACAAAGCATCTTGATCAATGTCATCCCTTCTATCATCCTCCCCCATCTCTCTGACTTCACCATTTGCCCTTACCTCTGCTACAGCACTTTGTGAACAATGCTAGAGGCATTCATTTGGGGTTTGTTCCTCTTACTTCTTATTAAATAAATCACTATTTTGATTATTTCTGGAGTTTCCCCCTGGGGATCAGGGTAATAATCTCTGTCACGCAGTGAATCCCCACTGGGGCTTTACCCATAGCTACATATCCCAGTTTCAACTGGGCTTTTTCTTCACCAAGAAATTCTCCTCCTGGGTACTACCTCCAGAGTACTGAGTTTCCCTTCAGAAGCATCTTACCCCATCTCCAGTTTTGTGACAAGTCTAAGGATGAAGACTAGTTAATTCTTCCTTAGCCTAAAGAGATCTCTGAAGAAATCCAGAGAAGAAATACACATGATTGTTTTTCTTTAAGTGTAATGTGATATGAGTAGGTTGTATTTTTTTCTCCAAGAGAATTGTCAGCATTTACTCAAAGAATAAAAGGTAGAACTTGAGTGTTCTTTCATAATAAAGGTATCTATGTTATTTTTCATCATCCTTTCAGGGTTCCTGAGAGAAGCAACTTACAGGAAGAAATATTTATTAAAGTTCATGGTTTTAAGAGGTTTCAGTCCATGGTTGGCTGGATTGATGGCTTTTAGCCTGTGGGGAGTTAGATTATGATGGCTTGGATCATGTGTTGGAGCAAAGATGTTCCCCTTATGACTAGGAAGCAGAGAGGAAAAGGCAGGGACAAAATACCTTTCAGAGGCATGTCCCCTACCACCTTGCTTCCTCCAATCAGGCATCACCATTTACAGTTTCTACAAGTGGATTAATCCACTGAGGAGGGAAGGATCTCCTCATCATCCAATCATTTCCTCAAAGCTCCACCTCTGAGCATTTCATTAGGGACTGAGACTTTCGGTAAATTATCTTTGAGAGAACATTTCAGATCCAAACCACCACAGGAGAAAGGGGAAGCAGAATTTTTCTCAATGGAAACTCCTGACTGAAAGTGTGAAAAGTTGGTCATTCTTCCTGTTTCTTCCAAAGGCACTTACTTTTACATGAGCAAAAGTCAGCAGAAGCTCGAGGACTCATTTTATAAAAATGTGTAAAGATACATTAAACGTGTTTTATGTGAATTTTGTTTATTAAATGTGTATTATTAGTATTAGTAGATGCATACAAATATGTCTTTTTCATATACTTATCTTGAGAAATGACTATAGTCTCTGATCCCATATACATATATATTGTAAAGTGATTTCACGTTCATGATGTGTATGTGTGTGTGTGTGGTGTGCTAAGACTGGGTCTTGAACTCCGAGTGCTGCCCCTCAGCATCACTCAAGAATAGCACGGTATCACTTGAGCCACATTTCCACTACCAGCCTTTTGGTGGTCATTGGAGCTTCCACCACATTTCTCCATATCTAAGTCTCTGAGTAGCTAGGATTACAGGTGTGTAAATTCATGGGGCAAAAGCACACTTTAGTCATGTGTCATAGAGCAAACCTTGGTCAGTAATTGTGCCACCTCTATGACAGTGGTCCCACAAGATTACACTGCTGTTGACATTGTGGCCATCCAAGTGTCAACATACCAGGATAATTATATAATGATGAAACTGACAACACATTTGTACAAATGCATCTCTGCCATTAAATGATATGCAACTCTATTTACCACTTCAGGAACAATGGATACTACGTAAGCCAAAGAAAATACATCCTGGGGCTGGGAATGTAGCTTAATGGTAGAATGCTCACCTAGCATCCATGAAGCCCTGGGTTAGATTCCCTCAGTACCACATAAAAAAGCCAGAAGTGGCACTGTGGCTCAATTGGTAGAGTGCTCGCCTTGAGCAAATTGGGTTGATTCTATATCTTAGCTATGGTGAGTAATGCTGTGATAAACATAGTTGTGCTGGTAGCTTTAGTATGGCCTTGTTTGTGGTCATTTGGGTAAATGCCCAGAAGTGGTATTGCTGGGTCATAGGAAAATTATATTTTGTCTTCTGAGGAACCTCCATACTACTTTCCAAAGTGGCTGAACAAGTTTACACTCCCACTAACAGTGCAGTAGTGTTCCCTTTTGGCCATATCACCTCCAGCATCTGTTGTTATTAGATTTGATAGTAGCCTAGTAGCCATTATTACTGGGGTGAGGTAGAATCTCAATGTTGTTTTGATTTGCTTTTTTTTTTTTTTTTTTGGTCGGTCATGGGGCCTGAACTCTGGGCCTGGGCGCTGTCCCTCAGCTCTTCAGCTCAAGAGTAGCACTCTACCACTAGAGCCACAGTGGCACTTCTGGCTTTTTTTTTCTGTTTATGTGGTGCTGAGGAATCAAACCCAAGGCCTCATGCATGCGAGGCGAGCACTCTACCACTGAGCCACTTCCCAGCCTGATTTGCATTTCTTTTATGGCCAGAGTTGCTGAACATTTCTTTATGTGTCTATTGGCTATTATTTCTTCTTCAGAGAAGTTTCTCTTTAAGTCTTTGACCCAGGTGTTTCTTTGAGGATTTGTTGGGGGATTTAATTTTTTGAGTTCTAAGTATATTTTAGATATGAGGGCCTTGTCTATTGTATGGATCAGAAAGTATAGTGTATATATTTATGTTGAAAATGAACTTTACAACTTGGAGGGGAAGTTGGGGAGGTGGGAAGGAAAGGAATAGTAGGGGAAAAACAAAGGAGGAGGTTACAATGCTTGATAGGAAATGTATTCATTACCTTACTCATGTAACTGTAACCCTCTGTACACTATTTTTGCAATAAAAACATTTAAAGAAAATATGGTATATATATATATATATATATATATATATATATATAAATGGAATTCTATGCTTCCATCAGAAAGAATGACACTGCTCTATTTGTAAGGAAATGGAAAGACTTGGAAAAAATGATACTAAGCAAAGTGAGCCAGACCCAAAGAAATGTAGGTCCCATGGGGGACCTAAAAATAAGGGAATAAATAAATACATTTAGGATAATCTTAGCAGATGAGCAGAATAGCTCAATAGCTATGTATTTCTGATCACATATGATGATGCTAAGCAAAATGAATTCTAAGACATGGACACAAGAGGGTTTTTTTTCTTGTTGTTTTTAAAGTATTATGTGATTTCTTGTTTCTTTTGTATGCTATTCCCCTTATGGAATATCCCCTGTTGGCACTGTATTTGATTTTGGTACCCTGGTATGATATATATGTTTATTTAAATTAGGGAAGGGGAACAACAGAATGGTGAGACAAAAGACAAGAGGGAGGTAATGCAATAGTGATATTCACAAGACAATATGTTGGAAATGATCTGTACAACTTAGTGGGGGGAGGGGGAATGCAAGTGGGAGAAAAATGAGGGAAGGGGTAACAAGTGTGACACAAATGTACTTATTACCGCATTTATATAACTAACTCTTCTGTATATCACCTTGACAATAAAAAAAGAAAAAGAAGCACAGGGATAGTGCTCAGGCCCTGAGCTCAAACCCCAGGACTGCCCCCCCCCCGAAAAAAAGAAGAAAGAGAAAATACATCCTGCCACAAGGTGAGGTTTTTGCATATGATCAAAAGAGCAGAAGCCACTGGAGACCTGTTGAATTTGTACACCAAATGGCTCCAACTAGATCCAATGTCAGTGAATAGACAGCAGTTATGGAAGAGAAGCCATGTTGGCTTTCTGCCTTGATGGCCTTGGACAGTTAGATAGAATCTGCAGAAATGCCTCCATCTTCAGCAGTTTCTACCTCATTCTCAATTCTTCTCTAGGCTCTTGTTACTAGAGCATGGTGGCATGATGGATGGATTGTGGGCTGTGCCATCTCTAAAAATCTAATTGGCTTAGAGTCAAATGTCCTGTTAAAGGAAAACATTGGTAGCATGCAGATTTTCTTATTGTTTTCATAATACTGCGTTTACCCTTACCTCCCATATGCAAATCACTGTCCATCTCGTTGAGTTGGTGACTTGTTCAAGACAATTCAGTGTGTTAAAATTGAGGTGTCAATCTTGAGATTTAGGTTCAAAATGATATTATTCTTTTGTTTTTTTGCTGGTCCTGGGGCTTGAACTCAGGGTTTGGGCACTGCCCCTGAGCTTCTTTGTGCTCAAGGCTAGTGCTCTACCTCTTGAGCCACAGCACCACTTCTGGTTTTTTCTGAGTAGTTTAATGGAGATAAGAGTCTCATGAACCTTTCTGCCCCAGCTGGCGTCAAACAGCAATCCACAGATCTCAGCCTCCTGAGTAGCTAGGATTATAGGCATGAATCACCAGTTCCCTGCTTTTTTTTTTTCAATCTCTACTCTGTTTTTATGTTGCTTGTCTGCTCTTACCAATGGAAAATGGTTGTCATGGAGATCTTCACCAAGAAGCCCATATAGTAAAGGACTTAGGAAGGCCTCTGGCCAATAGCCAATGACAACCTGAATCCTCATGGATGCATCCATGTGAATGAATGAGCTTGCAAGTATTTCCTCTCCCAGCAAAACTTCTCAACCATTACAGTCTTAGATAACACCCTGCTTTGCTGCCTTATATCATACCATGGATTAGCAAGTTCTAAATAAGTATGTAAACATCAGTAATTGCTTAGCTTTCATTTTGCAAAACTGACAAAGATTGCATATATGCAAGGAGTCTAATGTGATAAATCTAAATACATCATGAACTTGTCAATCAAATGAACATATTCATTACGATATAATTTAGGAAGGCAAGAAAGGGGGTGGTAAAGACACTTAAGATGTATTTTCTTAGCTATTTTTGTGTGGTTACTAAAGCGCATCAGGGTGTGGACACTGATGGCTCATGACTGTAATTCTAGCTGGTCAAGAGGCTGAGATCGAAGGATCATGGTTCAAAGTCAGAGCAGGCAGATAAATCCTTATTCTTATTTCCCAATTAACCAGCAAGAAGCTGGAAGTGGAACTGTGGCTCAAGAGGTAGAGCACAGAGAACAGCGGATCACCAGGAACAGAGAAACCTACCAGCTGGGAGTCTCCACGAGGATCCCACCCTCACCCCTCACTCACCACCGGAGCAGAGAGGCTCCATCCCGCCAAAGCCTCTCGGCACCAGCAGCGCGACAAAGGGACCTGTCGGCAGACCACCCGCCTGATCGCGATTGCAACGACCTGGCGGGGGCCGCCCGGGTCCCAGAGGCACAGGGGGCTGCCTGCAGATTACAACCCGCGAAGAAGCCACCTGAGCGTGGACACTTTTGACCCAACAGTTTCAACAGAGGCAGAGACAGAAAAGAATCACACAGAGCCAACACCGCCCAACCCAGCCCGCAACCACCCCAACTGAACTCAGATTGCAACAACAACTGATGACCTACACCACACAGAAACAACCAGCTCCAGGGTGAGTACCCCACAGGGGACAGTGTATCCCTCAAGTGAGACCAGAGCTGGAGGGAATCCCCAGACCTTGACCTAGACTCCCTACCCCAACACCCGGACCACAGGACCCACTAAAACTGGGAACTGTTCGAGAGCTCCACCAGCCCGTGGAGCACACTCTGCTGGCCAGGCCAGAGCAAGAGTGCCCGTGGAAGGGAGCTTAAATGCCCAAGCCAGGAATAGCGCCCCTGGGTCAAGACTACCAACAGTAGAAGAAATTTGAAATGTGTCCCCCAGGCTGCATAACCTAGGTGGTATACATATCAGCACAGGCCTAACTAGCGCGCTCCAGGCTGGGGCCGGAACCAGGCCCGGGCATCCGGCGCCTGAACAACACAACCAACTCCTCCCAACTGAAGTAAAAAGCTGAGCATACGCCTCAACAGAGGGGAGAAAATCAGGAAACAACACTTCCCGGGAAGCACGCCTGTGACAACAAAAGACCTGGAGGCCCAGGACAACAGAAGCCCAAACCCCACCAAAACTCCACCCATATACCCTAGGCTGGGAATTGGGCAACACAGGCTGCCAGGACCTGCTGGTAAGCAGGAACTCAGGCTGTTAAGGCGGCTCAGCAATAGAGTGATAGTCTTGGATGTATGAGGCCCTGGATCTGATTACTCAGCATCAAAAAAGCAAAAAGGGTTAGAAGTGGTGCTGTGGCTCAAATGGTAGGGTGCCAGCCTTGAGCTGAAGAGCTGAGGGACAGCACCCAAACCTAGAGTTCAAGCCCACAACCAGCCCAAAACAAACAAAAACACATCAGGAACCCATAGCAGACTCCAGTATTTGGGAGAGTGCATCCAGAGCATCTGATCTTCACAAGAGCACCCGTAGGAGCAAACACAAGCAGTGTAGGCTGCTCAACCCTTCCAAAGGCGGGAATTGCCAGCAATCTACAGCAGAGAGCTGAGAATCCTAAGTAAGTCAGAATAGCAGCTGGAAATAGGCTCCCAACAGAACCCAGATCAGGCACAGACTCTCTCTACCAATACAGAATCAGCAACCAAACAAAGACAGACACACCAAAACAAAATTGCAGATCAGTCTCCTGAACCCCCATGTGAAAATCACAGAGAAAAATTACAAGGTTTACCACCACCCAGGACAGCAAGCT
>NW_012267504.1:362491-363576 GCF_000151885.1 Dipodomys ordii | reverse complement strand
CAATCAAATGCCCCCAGTAAGAAAGCAGGTGTAGCTATCCTGATATCTGACAAAATAAACTTTTCATTAAAATCAGTACAGAAAGACAAGGACAGACATTACATATTAATAAAGGGAACAATCCAAGAGGAGGATATAACCATCATTAACTTATATGCCCCAAATATTGGTGCACCCAGATATGTCAAACAAATGCTCTCAAACTTACAGAATAAAATAGATCCCAATACGATAATACTAGGAGACTTTAACACACCACTCTCACCAAAGGACAGGTCTACCAACCAGAGGATTGGCAAAGAAGCTACCGAATTAAGAGAGGCCATACTTCAAGCGGAATTAACTGACATCTACCGAGTATTTCACCCTAAAACAACACAGTACACATTTTTCTCAGCAGCTCACGGAACTTTCTCCAAAATAGACCATATCATAGTTCATGCAAGGAACTTAAGCAAATACAAAGGGATCGACATAATCACCTGTATCCTATCTGACCAGAGTGGAATCAAGCTAGCTCTCAATAGCAAAGCATACTGCAGAAATTTCTCTAAAACATGGAAATTGAACAGCACACTCCTTAACAACGCCTGGGTAACAGAAGAGATCAGAGAAGAAATAAAGCATTTCCTGCAACTCTATGAAAATGAAAACACCTCACAAAGAAACTTGTGGGACACAGCAAAAGCAGTCCTGAGGGGCAAATTTATTGCCCTCAGTGCCCACATCAAGAGAATGGAGACAGACCAAGTAAATAATCTCATGTTGCAATTAAAACAGCTAGAAAAACAAGAAAAAATGGGACCTAAAGCTACTAGACGAAGCCAAAAAACCAAATTAAGAGCAGAGATTAACCAATTACAAAATCAGAAAACCATAACCAAATAAACTAAACAAAAAGCTGGTTCTTTGAAAAAATAAACAAAATTGGTGGCCCGTTGGCTAGATTAATTAAAAAAAGAAGAGAGGAAACCCATACTAACAGGATTAGGGATGCCACGGGAAACATCACAACACGTACGCAAGATATCCAAACAATTCTAACAGACTACTTTCAAAAGCTATACTCTCTAAAGGAAGAAAAT
>NW_012267504.1:351444-359636 GCF_000151885.1 Dipodomys ordii | reverse complement strand
TAGGGGGAAAACAATGGAGGGGGTAACAATGTTCAAAAGGAAGTGTACTCATTACCTCACTCATGTAACTGTAACCCTCTGTATAGTATCTTTACAAAAAAAAAAAAAAGAGGTAGAGCACAGACTTGAGTGTAAAAGCCAGGTGAACACATGAGATCTCAAGTTAAAGCCCCAGTATTGGCACCAAAACAAACAAATAAATAAAGATATTTTTGTTTTTCTAGAATTTTTAGTTTTGTAGGCCTTACATTTAACCCATTTTGAATTACTGTTTGCATAAGGTTCAATTTCATTCTTCATGTGGATATTCAAGGTTTCTAATACCAGTTTTTCTTTTTTGAGATGGTCTTAAATATGTCACACCAGATGGCCCGAAATTTATGCCTCTCTTATCTTAAACTCCTGTTGAGTGACAGGTATACACAACCATTCCAGTCACTGAGGAGGCTCTCTTTTTCCTGTACATGTCCTTGTCAAAGATTAGTTGATTTTATATTCATTCATCTATTTCTGAGCCCTGTAATCTGCTCTTTTATTGCATTTCTTTTTAGTCATATCATACAAGAGTGGGCGTAGTTAGGGGGGAAGGTGACATTTCCATGCATGTATATAATGTATTCCTATCAATCCTTCCTCTTGTACTTTCTCTGACTCCTCATCTTATTGCTCAATACAATTTTGACATATCTCTTTATCTTAATTTTTATATAAGTAGTTTTCCAAAGGGATTTCATTCTAATAAATCAGTGTATGATTATAATACATCCTCATCTGTGTTACCTCTTTCATCGTTCTCCCAATTTCTCCCAACCCTGATTTCAGCAGATTTCATTGTTCCATTTTCATTCATGCTGACAATCAATTTTTACTATATCCATTATCCTCTTTTACTCCTGTTATCCCATCCCCTACCTACTAGTTGCCAACAGATTCTCTTTCTCTTCCCTTTCCCAATTCCCTAATGATCAGTAGCTTTGAATAATATGTGGTTGTAGTTAATTTCAAAATCATGTGTCTTTCTTTTTCTTTTTCTTTCTTTCTTTTTTTGGTTGTGGTGCTTGAACTCTGGGCCTGGGCGCTGTCCCTCAGCTCTTCAGCTCAAGGTGAGTGTGCTCTACCACTTAAGCTACAGCACCACTTCCGGTTTTCTAGTGGTTTATTGGAGATAAGAGTCTCATGAACTTTCCTGCCCCGGCTGGCTTTGATCCGAGATCCTCAGGTCTCAGCCTTCTGAGTAGCTAGGATTACAGGCGTGAGCCACCGGCGCCTGGCTCAAAATTATGTGTCTTTCTTTTATGCAAGTACCATGCTTTTGAATATTGTAACTTTGCAACGTAATTTGGCATCAGGAGATGTGATCTTTGCAGTTTTATTCATATTTTTATTAGTTATTCAGGATCTCTTATGGTTTTATATGAACTTTTACAGAGATGATATTAAATATCTTGTAGATATCTTAACACTATTTCAACTCACAAATAGGAAGCGCCTCTTCACTTAGGCCTTTAATTTCTGTTATTAGTAGTTTTCTTGTATATACCATATATACGAAATTATAAAGGGAAAATATGACTTGTTCTTGAAAGTTAAATAAGCAAGACAAACAAAACACTGTAAATTTCTGAGAAAACTCCAAAGAAAGGAATGTATAAACATCCTTTTAGAGACATAAATCTTCATTGAGAGAATAAAATTAATATCCCATTAAGCTGAGGCCTCACGCATGTTACATGAATGCTCAGAGCTACAATTTCCCTCAACTTCCAGCCTTGTATCAGATTCTTGTGTTAGAAAATTCAGTTTTCCCTCAAGTATATGGTGGGTACATACAACAGGCTTACAATTATCAAAACCATAAAATAAAATTAGAAACAGTTTTTTGTACCTATCCTAGAGTTTGAACTCAGAGCCTAGGTGCTGTCCCTGAGCTTTTTTGCTCAAGGCTAGCACTCTACCACTTGAGTCACAGATCCACTTCCAGATCTTTGGTGGTTAATTGGAGAAAAAAGTCTCACAGACTTTCCTGCCGAGGCTGGTTTTGAAACATGATCTTCAGATCTCAGCCTTCTGAGTAGCTAGGATAACAAGTGTGAGCCATTGTCTACCCTCACAATTTCTTTGAGGATAATTAAAATTGGAAATCAGATGCAAAAATTTCCAAGCCAGCTTTCTCAGATCAGGGCGAGCCTGGGCTCTATGCTTTCTCTCTTTCCCCCCATTTCATTAGTATTGGCAAGCCTTAAAGAGAGGGAAAGAATAGACCAATTAGGCTAATTGTGAGTCCTGTGTATTGGTTTCTCAAGGCTATGCCAAGTACTGATAATTGATTCATGCCCTTGAGTTTTATAGGTTGTTCATTCTAGAACAATGAGCTCTATATGTGTAGTCTTTTCTTCCAAAGTCATCATTTCATCAAGATGTTCACCTCTGACTCTGATTTCTGGCAAGTCCTGAGAACAAAGTTTCAATCCCTCAACATTCACAACAGGAGAGAACAGTGGATCTGAACTTCTGGATTGCCCCAGTGGAGAGCTGATCTCAGCCCTGTGAGTGCCAGGGGCTATGGTAATGATGGAGGGACTGTTAGGAACCCGAATTGGGTGCCTAACAGAGAAGCAGGACTATTGGGATGGACAGCTAGATGGGAGAGCCACAATATGAAAAATGTCATCTCAGAATCTCATGATGCTTATATTCTCTTTCTGCTGAGGACTTCAGGATTCTTGATTCATAGGTCTGTTCTCACCTACCATGTCAGTCTTCCACAGGAATCACTCATACGAGGGCAAGAAATAGTTCCTTCCAATAGTGTGTCTATGCATCACCCACATTTTTTTCTCTTGTGCCATTTTTATATACATTATTTTCCCAGCTTACCAGTCATTAATTGGACAGTTATTTTACAGTGGACTAATATACATTGTTTAGGATTTTTTATGATTGAGATTCTAAAAAATAATTATTTGTTCTTTTCTAGTTTTCTTGATGCTCTATAATTATTATTCTTATTACTTTTTTGTTGGTCAGGAGGCTTGAGCTTGGAGCCTGGGCACTGTCCCTGAGCATTTTTTTTTGCTCAAGGCTAGCACTCTATCACTTTGAGTCACAGCTCCACTTCCAGTTTTCTGGTAGTTAATTAGAGACAAGAGATTCATGGATTTTCCTGCCGATGCTGGCTTTGAATCATGATTCTCAGCTCTCAGCCTCCTGAATAGCTAGAATTACAGGCATGAGCCACCAGCACACACATTCTATAATTATTTAGAGCTTAATTGATAAGGTTTATATAAGTAGCTCATTCTGTTTATTGCTAAATATATTAGTTATATGAATATACCACTTTTAGCTTATTCTCCAAACTATCCCACTTATTCAAGATGATCAAAAACCAGGTTTCAGTGGCTCAAACATATAATCCTAGTTACTCAGGAGGCTGAGATCCAAGGCTCATCTTTCAAAGCCAGCCTGGGAAGAAAAGTATGTGAGACTTTAGCTTCCCTAAACTACCAGAAGTGGAGCTGTTGCTCAAATGGTAGAACACTATCCTTGAGTGAAAAAGCTCAGAGACAGCACCCAGGCCCTGAGTTCAAGTTCCAGGGCCAGCACACACAAAATTGAGATTTTTTAAAAAAATTTTTTATGGTATAGGGATTTGAATTCAGGGCAAACTGGGATTTGAACCTAGCACCTGCTAGGCAGAAACCCTATGATACAATCCTTGAAAGTTGTTCTTAGCCAGCCGCTAGGGTCTCACACCAATAATCTTATACTCAGTAGGCTGAGACCTGAGGATTGCGAATTGAATCCCAGGCCAAAAGGACCCCATGATACACTTATCTCCAATTAACCACTCAAACATTTGAAGTGGAGATGTGGCTCAAAATGGTAGAGTGCTACCCCTGAGCAAAAAAGCTCAGGGACAGCAGTAGGACATGAGTTAAAGCCCCATCACCAAGAGAAAGAAAAGAAAAAGGTGCTCATAGATAGTCCATCAGACCATTTATAGAACTGCATTTTGAATAAAAATAAATAAATGGACCACTCAGTAACATTTGTTAATTGGAATATTTTTTTAAATGAAAAGGAGTATTCTGTCTGTTCCATTTAAGGGAGAGGGAGAATACTCTTGTATTTATGGGTCTAGAGAATGGTGTTTTGAGGAGCTTTTGTTGATACATACTTTAAAAATATTTTTATTATCCTTAAGTAGTTTTACAAAGGAGCTGCTATTCAACAAAGCAATTTATGAATAAGTTTACACCTTGATCAATGTTACCCCTTTCAACATTCTCACCTACTCATCTCAACCCACCCCTTCCCTCACTTTTCTTAATTTTTAGGTTTTGTATTGAATTTTTGCCATTTAACAAAGCAGTTTATGTATACAATGATCTGTGTCATCACTTCAACATCTCTTCCTCCTTCCACCCACCCCTTCCCTTATATTTCTCAATTCTCAGTAAATTCTTGCCTTCCTTTTTCCCCTTCCCCTCTTTCATTTGTCTACCCCTCTCCTCTTAGCCCCACCCTCCCCTCAGGAAGTTCCCATTTTCTGGTACTTAGTTTTTTGGGCTTTGACTTAGACTTTTTAAAGAATTATACTATTTGCACTATCCATATAGTCTATATGTCAGTTAATTCATTTGTAACCCCCTTGCTTACCACCTGGTTTGTTTACTTGTAGATCTAAACACACATTCTAGCTACCACAAATGAGGCACACCATGCAACCTATGTTTCTCTGAGTCTGACTTACTTTGCTTTATACAATTTCTTTCCAAGTCTTTCCATTTCCTTATGAGTGATACAATATCATTCTTTCTGATGGATGAGCAGAATTCTATTGTATATATACACTACATTTTCTTGATGTATGCATCCATTGGGGGGCATCTGGGCTGATTACATATCTTGGCTATGGTAATTAATGATGCAGTGAATACACTTGTGCTGAAAGCTTTAGTGTGGCCCTGTTTGTGCTCTATTGGATAAATGCCTTGGAATGGAATTGCTGGTCAAATCTTTCTAAGATCTAGAGTCACAATAAATCAAAGAAAGATTAGACAAATGGAATTTCATCAAATTTAAAAGTGTTTCTTCATAGTAAAGGACATAGCTAACATATTAAACAAAAAGATCACAGAACAGGAAAAGATTTTTACCAGATGTACATCAAACAACATCCTAATATCCAAAATATACTTAGAGTTAAAAAACTAACTACCCCAAAACCTAAACCCTCAAAGGAATGACAACTCAATGAATAAATGAGCTAATGGCTTAAAGAGTGACTTCCCAGAAAAAGTGGAAAAGTGGCCAATGGAAACATGAAGAAATGTTCAACATCTCTGGCCATAAAGGAAATGTAAATCAAAACAACACTGAAATACCACCTCACTCCAGTTAGAATGGCCATTATCAAAAAAACTAGCAATAACCGATGCCAGCATGGATATGGTTAAAAGGGAACTCTATTACAGTGTTGGTGGGAATTTAAGCTTGTTCAACTACTCTGGAAATGATACATATTTTTAAGATCGCTAATTACTCTTGCAGTTGTAGAAGCTTACCTTAGTGGAAGACATAAGCATTCCACATTTTCCAAACTAGAATTATGTAGGAACAGCTGAAAGTGATTTGGGGAGAGCACTAATGTGAAGTCCATTGCCATAACTGAGGAACAATGCTAAACATGTGTGACCCTCAAACATGAAAACTTCATTTATGAATTGCTTCAACTCACATCATAGAGTAATGGGTTTCTATTATCCATGCTTTTTCCTTTCTTTCAGGCTCTCTACATTTTTCTGAAAGGTAATTGTGCTAGATGGAGCCAAGGAATCTAACAGGTGTCTTGGAATTCCACCTCCAAGGTCTCTCTGAGGATACAGCACTGCAGCCTTTCTTGTCTGGCTTACTTCTGTCCATGTACATGGTCGCCTTGCTCGGAAATCTGCTCATCATCCTGGCTGTCAGCTCTGACCCTCATCTCCACACCCCCATGTACTTCTTCCTCTCCATCCTCTCCTTAGATGACATCTGCTTCATCTCCACCATTGTCCCCAAGATGCTGGTGAACATGCAGACACACAGCAAATCCATCAGCTATGCTGGCTGCCTAACCCAGGTGTTCTTTTTTGCCTTGTTTGGAGGTTTGGACAGTCAGCTGCTTGCAGTGATGGCCTATGATCGTTTGGTGGCCATCTGTCACCCTTTACACTATCCAACCATCATGAACCACCATCTGTGTGGTTTGTTGATCCTACTGTCATTGTTCATGGGTCTTTTGGACTCCCTGACACACAGTGTGATGGTGTCACAACTTACCTTCTGCAAAGATGTAGAAATTTCTCACTTCTTCTGTGACCCACCTCAACTCCTTAAGCTTGCCTGTGATTATAGTTCTACCATTAGTATATTTATCTATATTATTGGAGCAATCTTTGGGGGTGTTCCGGTTTCAGGCATCCTTTATTCTTATGTTCGAATTGTTTCTACCACTCTGAGAGTCCCATCCACAAGTGGGAAATATAAAGCATTCTCTACTTGTGGGTCTCACCCTCAGTGGTGTGCTTATTTTATGGAACAGGCATGGGGGAATATTTTAACTCCATCATTTCATATGACACCACAAAGGTGATGGTTACCACAGTGATGTATACCATGGTCACTCCTATGCTGAACCCTTTTGTCTACAGTTTAAGGAACAGGGATATCAAGAGGGCACTCAGGAAATGTCTTAGAATAACAACCTAACATCCATACCAAGGCTGAGTGTTCTGGTGTGTGGGTTAAGAAAGACTGTCAAATAACATCTAGAAAACCGACATCATGGCTTTTGTTAATTCTTACCCTTTTTATTTCCTTGGGGTTTCTCACATGGACTTTCTTTCATCTTGCACTGCTATTACTTTGGATCAATGCTACAAAGGGTCCTGTGTTCATGGTACCTCATGTGAAGAGGACAGTCCCACCCCTATTGTTGGCAGGATGGGATGGGAAGGGGAACAAAGGAGGAGTCTACAATGCTTGATAAGAAATGTACTCATTATATTGCTCATGTAATTGTAACCCCTCTGTACAGTATTTTCACATTTAAAATGTAGAAAAAAAAGAATGTTCTTAAAAACATTATAGGTTCAAGATTTGGTTTACCACCTACAAGTGCTATTGGAGGTGGTGGTAGAATGTTTAGGGTGGTGGGGAGCCTTGTGTAAGGGACTTGGGCCATTGGTAGAGTGACCTCAAAAAAGAACATGGTCCTTTGTCTTTTCTATTCACCAAAGCACCTGGGCCAAGGAATTGCTGACTGAAACAGGAACTAAAATGAGCCTTTCTGCCTCCTAGATTATTCATCTCAAACATTGTGTTATCATGATAAAAAAAAAAGCATACAGACACTTGGAATGTAATGTAAAGGAACTACGTGGTTCAAAACCACTGTCTGTTGGAACAGAGAGTTCCGGTAATGTATGTTTATCATTAATTAACCAAGAATCACTAAGAACTTCACAGCTGCTTGTATTAATTATGTTCACCCCTGTCTCAACCATCTGCACTGTCCTTGTCTATTTTACATAAATTTTGGGCATCCACCAAAGCTATGAATGTAGATATTCAGAGATTGAATGTCACTGGCATTCGTATTGCTAGCTAGCATCCTGGAAGCTTTCTCCTGATGAAATCGAACATCAAATACTCTGAATTTAATTAGGTTATTTTTGGCAAGAAAACAAGTGTATTTAAAGATTCTGAACTTATAATTCATTTTAAAAACTATTTTTGAGCTCATATGGATACTACAAAATAAGGTACTTTATTGAGATATGTCTAAATATAAATAAAATTAAAATTGATCATATTTGCCCAAACTTTTACACTTTCATGTTCTCTTTTTAATAAGTTTTTTTTATTGTGAAAATACCATACAGAGGGGTTACAATTACATGAGCAAGGTAATAAGTACATTTCTTATCAAGCATTGTTGCTTCCTCCTTTGTTTTTCCCCTACCATCTCTGCCCTCCCATCTCCACGAATACACTCCCCTTCACTCCGTGCCAAAGTTGTAAATTGTTTTCTGACATAGCATCTTGTACATTGTACATCTCATTGTTGCAATGGGTCCACCTGTATCCCTATTTAAACAATTTGTTTTTTCCCTTCCCCTCCACAAATTATACCAACATCAAAT
>NW_012267504.1:316168-349179 GCF_000151885.1 Dipodomys ordii | reverse complement strand
CCTGCAAATGCCATTATTTTGTCATTTCTAATGGCTGCATAATATTCCATTGTGTATAGATACCACAATTTTTGGATCCATTCATCTGTGGTGGGACATCTGGGTTGTTTCCATATCCTGGCTATTGTGAACAGTGCTGCAATAAACATGGAGGTGCATGTGTCCTTGTATACTGGTTCCTGTTGTTCAAGATAGATGCCTAGAAGTGGTATGACTGGGTCGTAAGGGAGGTCAATCTTTAGCTTTCTAAGGACCCTCCAGACTGCTTTCCAAAATGGTTATATAAGTGTATATTCCCACCAGCAGTGTAATAGGGTTCCTCTTTCTCCACATCCCCTCCAGCATTTGTCGTTGGCTGACTTGAGTCAGAATGTCCCACATTCTGACTTGGGTAAGTTGGTATCTCAGGGTTGTTTTTATTTGCATTTCCTTCATAACCAAGGATAGTGAACATTTCCTCATGTGTTTCTTTGCCATTTTTTCTCTTCATCTGAGAAGTCTCCTTTAGTTCCCTTGCCCATTTAGTAATTGGTTTGTTAGGTTTGGGTGGGATTCGTTTCTTGAGTTCCCTATATATACTGGATATTAACCCCTTGTCTGATATACTGCTGGTAAATATTTTTTCCCAATTAGTTGGTTGTCTTTCTAGCTTGGTTACTATAGCTTTAGCTGTGCAGAAGCTTTTTATTTTAAGGTAGTCACATTTGTCGAGTCTCCCTCCAATTTGTTGTGACCCTCGGACTCTGTTCAGGAAGCTCCTTCCTGTGCCTATAAGTTCAAGGGTCTCTCCTAGTCTGTCCTGCAATAGTTTCAGAGATTCAGGTTTAATGTTAAGGTCTTTAATCCATCTTGAGTTGATGTTGGTGCATGGTGATAGGCTTGGGTCCACTTTTAGTCTTCTGCATGTGGCCACCCAGTTTTCCCAGCACCAGTGGTTGAAGAGGCTGTGTTTCTTCCATTGTGTGTCTTTGGCTCCTTTATCAAATATCAGCTGACTGTAGGCATGTGGATTTATTTCTGGATCTTCTATTCCACTCCATTGGTCTTTAGGTCTGTTTTTGTGTCAGTACCATGCTGTCTGTGTTATTATGACTCTATAGTAGAGTTTGAAGTTCGGCATGGATATCCCTACCATGTTGTCTTTATTCTCTAGAATTTTTTTTTGGCTATTCTAGATCTTTTGTTGTTCCATATGAATTTTTGGACTGTTTTATG
This sequence comes from Dipodomys ordii, assembly GCF_000151885.1. Classification (NCBI taxonomy): domain Eukaryota; kingdom Metazoa; phylum Chordata; class Mammalia; order Rodentia; family Heteromyidae; genus Dipodomys; species Dipodomys ordii. The sequence continues at coordinate 347,964 of NW_012267504.1, read as the reverse complement.
TATTTCAGAGATGTATGTCATTGGGATTTCTATAGGAATTGCATTGAATTTGTATATTAATTTTGACAGTATTGCCATTTTCACTATATTGTCTGCCTATCCAAGAGCATGGGAGGTCTTTCCATTTCCTAGTATCTTCTATAATTTAACTTTTTATAGTTTTCATTAACTAGTTTTTTTTTACATCTTTGTTAAGGTTAATTCCTATATATTCTATTTTTTTGGAGGTTATTGTGAATGGGTTTGCTTCCTTTATTTCCCTCTCTGCTTGTACATTGTCAGTGTACAGGAAGACAACTGATTTTTGTGGGTTGATTTTGTATCCTGCTACTTTGCCAAAGTGATTTATGATTTCTAAGAGTTTGGGGATGGAGTTTTTGGGATTGTGAAGTATCATGTTGTCTGCAAAAAGGGATAGTTTAACTTCTATCCCTATGCAGATCCCTTTAATGTCTTTTTCTTGCCTTATTGCCCTGGCTAAGGGTTCCAGGACTATATTGAAGAGGACTGGAGACAGTGGGCATCCTTGCCTTGTTCCTAATTTTAGGAGAATTTGTTGTAGCTTTTCCCCATTAATTATAGTATTGGCTATTGGTCTGTTGTAGTGCCTTTTATTGTTTAAGATATGTTCCTTCTATTCCTATTTTCTCCAGAGCTTTTAGTATGAATGAATGTTGAATTTTATCAAAGGCCTTTTCTGCATCTGTGGAGATAATCATGTGATTCTTGACCTTGGCTCTGTTGATGTGTTGGATTACATTTATTGACTTAGGTATGTTAAACCATCCCTGCATCTCTGGGATGAAGCCTACCTGGTCATAGTGTATGATTTTTTTTTATGTGTTTCTGGATTCTTTTAGCTAGAATCTTGTTAAGGATCTTTGCATCTGTGTTCATCAAGGAAATTGTCCTGTAATTCTCTTTTTTGTTTGGGTCTTTGCCTGATTTGAGGATGAGTGTGATATTGGCTTCATAGAATGAGTTTGGGATAGCTCCCTCCTTCTCTGTTTCTCTGAAGAGCTTGAGGAGTATGGGTATTAGTTATTCTTTAAAGGTCTTATAGAATTCTGCTGTGAATCCATCTGGTCCTGTTTTTTTTGTTTTTGTTTTTTGTTTTTTTTTGGAAGACTTTTGATAGCTTCCTGTGTCTCATTGTAGGATATTGGCTTATTTAATTGATTTACATCTTCTTTGCTCAGTTTGGGCAATTTGTATTTCTCTAAAAATGCATCCATTTCTGCCAGGTTTTCTTCCTTTAGAGAGTATAGCTTTTGAAAGTAGTCTGTTAGAATTGTTTGGATATCTTGGGTATGTGTTGTGATTTTTCCCGTGGCATCCCTAATCCTGTTAGTATGGGTTTCCTCTCTTCTTTTTTTAAATTAATCTTGCCAATGGTCCATCAATTTTATTTATTTTTTCAAAGAACCAGCTTTTTGTTTGGTTAATTTTGGCTATAGTTTTCTGATTTTCTAATTGATTAATCTCTGCTCTTAATTTGGTTATCTGGCTCCATCTAGTAACTTTAGGTTCCATTTTTTTTCATGTTTTTCTAGCTGTTTTAATTGCAACATGAGATTATTTACTTGGTCTGTCTCTATTTTCTTGATGTGGGCACTGAGGGCAATAAATTTGCCCCTCAAGGCTGCTTTTGCTGTTTCCCACTCGTTTTTTTTTTGTGATGTGTCTTCATTTTCATTGAGTTGTAGGAATTTTTTAATTTCTTCTTTAATCTCTTCCATTACCCAGGTGTTGCTTAGAAATGTGCGGTTCAATTTCCATGTAGTTGAATAATTTCTGTGGTATGTTTTGTTATTGAGAACTAGCTTGATTCCACTGTGGTCAGATAGGATACAGGGGATTATATCAATCCCCTTGTATTTGCTTAAGTTCCTCACATGAACTATGATATGGTCTATTTTGGAGAAAGTTCCATGAGTTGCTGAGGAGAATGTGTACTGTGTTGTTTTAGGGTGAAATACTTGGTAGATGTCAATTAGTTCCACTTGAAGTATGGCCTCACTTAATTCAGTAGTTTCTTTGCCAATCCTCTGGTTGGTAGACCTGTCCGGTGAGAGTGGGGTGTTAAAGTCTTCTAGTATTATCGTATTGGGATGTATTTTATTGTGTAAGCTTGAGAGTATTTGCTTAACATATTTGGGTGCTCCAATGTTTGGGGAATATAAGTTAATAATGGTAATATCCTCCTCTTGGATTGTTATTATTTATATGTAGTATTAATATGTACTGTCCTTCCTTGTCTTTTTGTATTGATTTTAATGAAAAGTTTATTTTGTCAGTTATCAGGATTGCTACACCTGCTTTCTTACTGGGGGCATTTGATTGGTAGATTCTTTTCCAACCCTTCACTCTGAGTTTGTTTGTATGTTTGTCTGAGAGTTGGTTCTCCTGAAGGCAACAGATGGATGGGTCATGTTTTCTGATCCAATCTGCAGTTCTTTTTCTTTTGATTGGCAAATTAAGACCTTTAATATTAAGAGATAGTATAGAGAGATGCATTGTGGTCTCTGTCATTCCCTGTTTTCTTAAGTTTTTCTTCTTTCCTTTCTTCCTGTGCTTGTTCAGTTAGACTTCTATTAATGCCTGTCTGGGTGCGGGTCCCTGTTCCTGGGTGCTTTCTTCAGGTTGTGTTCCCCCTCTTAGTAATCTTTGTAATACTGGCTTAATGTTTATGTATTCATTTAGTTTTTCTTTGCTATTAAAAATTTTAGCTCTCCATTGAATGTGAATGCTAGCTTTGCCGGGTATATCAGTCTGGGTTGGCAGTTATTGGCTCTCAGGGCTCGTATGGTACTTTCCCAGGCCTTCCTTGTATTCAGTGTTTGTGTGGAGAGATCTGCAGTGATTCTAATTTTTTCCCATTGTAGTATATCTACTTCATTTTTGCTGCATGCAAGATTGTTTCCTTATTATTCAGCTCTTTCATTTTTACTATAATGTGTCTAGAAGTGTTTCTCCTGCTATCTTGCTTGTTAGATGTTCTATATGCTTCTGTTATGTAGGTAAGATGTTCTTTTTTGTGATGGGGAAATTTTCACCGATTATCTTGTTGAACAGGTGCTGCATTCCCTTGCTTTGATATTCCTCACCTTCGTCCACTCCAATTATATGAAGGTTAAATTTCTTGGCACTATCTGCTTGCTCTTGGATTTCCTTTTGGCATAATTTAAGTGATTTTTCCATATCTGTCATTTTTTGGTCCAGTTGGTGTATTCTGTCTTCTGTATCTGACATTCTACATTCCATTTTGTTCACTCTGTTAACTATGGTGTCCATTGTGCTTTGCATGGAGGAAATGGACTCATTTATGGATTCGATGTTGGTTCTCAAAGTACTAATCTCACCTTTTAATGAGGCGTGTACTGCCTCTATTTTTGCACTAATCATACATCTTAGTGAGGTGTGTGCTACCTCTATTTTTGTACTACTCTCACCTCTTAGTGAGGTGTGTGCTGCCTCTATTTTTGCATGCATCTCCTGTTTGATATCCTGCATCTTTCAATATTTTGACCCTGTGTTCTTTCAATTTCTGGTCTATTTCTCACTCTAATTCTTGATTCATTGCCTCCAGCATCTCTTGGAAGTAGCTTTTGTCCTCCATACGTGGTTTGCTCCCACTGGGGCTCTCCCATGGGTGGCTGCTGGCTTATGGGGATAGCTTGCTATCCTGGGTGTTGATAAACCTTGTAATATTTCTCTGTGATTTTCTCATGGTTATTCTGGGATTATTGCAGACTAATCTGAAATTTTGTTTTGGTCAATAGGTGTCTGTCTTTGCTTGGTTAGTGTTTCTGTGCTGGTAGAGAGAGTCTGTACCAGATCTCGGTTCTGTTGGGGGCCAACCTCCAGCTGCTGGTCTGACTCACATAGGGTTCTTGGCTCTCTGTTCTAGAGAGCCAAGTTCCTGCCTTTAGAAGGGTTGAGGAGCCTAGAATGCTCCTGTTTTCTTCTACAGGTGCTCTTGGTGACATCGGATGTGCTGGATGCACTCTCCCAGTTGCTGGAGTCTGCTATGGGCTCCTGATTTTTTTGTTTTTTGTTTTTTTGCCGGTTGTGGGCTTGAACTCTGGGCAGGGGCGCTGTCCCTCAGCTCTAGAACTCAAGGCTGGCACCCTATCATTTGAGCCACAGCACCACTTCTGGCCCTTTCTGCTTATTGTGGTGCTGAGGAATCAGATCCAGGGCCTCATGCACCCAAGACAAGCACTCTACTGCTGAGCCACCTTACCAGCCTGACCTCCTGACTATTATCAGGTGCTGGTGGCCTATGTTGTCCAATTCCCAGCCTATGATATATGGGTCGAGTTCTGGTGGGGTTTGGGCTTCTGGTTCTCTTGTCTGAAACCCCCTGGGTCTTTTGCTGTCACAGGCATGATTCCCAGAGGGTGCAGTTCCCTGTTTTTCCCCCCTCTGCTGAGGCGTATGCTCAGCTTCTGACTTCAGTTGGGAGGAGTTGGTTGTGTTGCTCAGGTACCAGATCCCCAGGCCTGGTCCTGGCCTCTTGCCTGTGACATGCCAGTTGGACCTGTGCTACTGTGTATCCCATCTAGGTTATGCAGCCTGGAGTACACAGTTCAAATTTTTTCCGCTGTTAGCTGTTTTGACCCAGGGGCGCTGTTCCTGGCTTGGGCATTTAAGCTCCCTTCCAGGGGCGCTCTTGCTCTAGCCTGGACAGCTGTATGTGGTCCATGGGCTGTCAGAGCTCTGGAACAGTTCCCAGGTTAGGTGGTCCTGTGGACCAGGTGTTGGAGTATGGGGGTCTGGGTCAGGGTGTGGGGATTCCCACCATCTCTGGTCTCCCTTGAGGGATACCCTGGAGCTTGTTGTTGTTTCTGTGTGATGTAGGTCATTGGTTGCCATTGCAATCAGAGTTCAGTTGAGGTGGTTGTGGGCTGGGCTGGGTGGTGGTCGCTCTTTGTGTTTCTCCTCTGTCTCTGCCTAGGTTGATGCTGTTTGGGTCATGCTCCAGGATGGGCCTCGGCCCTCTGGCCGAGGGGTGGGGGAGGGGCCTTCATGCAGGTTCTGAGTGCTGGAGTTTGTCTCTGTTTGCGCTCTCTGGATCAGCACCAGTACCTTGCAGGTCACCTATAGGTGCTCGAGTGTTCTGTGTGCATCCGTGTAGTTCTGGGGTTCCCACCATGGGACCGAGAGGTTTTGGCGGGATGGAGTCTCTCTGCTTGGATAGAGAGTGAAGGGTTGGAGTGGGATCTTTGTGCAAGCTCCCAGCTCAGAGGTTTCTCTGTTTGTCACGATCAGCGGGTGGACACTGGTACCAGCTTCTGTGCGGGTGATCTGCAGACAACCCCATGTGTCTCTGGGACTCTGGCAGCCCTGTGCTGGGCTGGCCGCGGCTTGGCATGCTGCAGCGCGGCCAGTAAAAGTTGGGGGAGGGGTCTTTGTGCTTCTGTGTTCTGAAATTCTTCTTTTTCTTTCTTTCTTTTTTGTTTTTTTTTCTCCTGTTTTTCTCCTGTTTTTGTTGTTGTCGGTCTCTTGGGGAGATTAAGCTTTGGAACTTGAATTCTATTTTTGGTTGGGGAGAGCTGTGGCGGTTCCCTACTGCCCCATTGCCATCTTGGTCCCCCCTCCCTCTGAACACTTCTATATGTTGTCCTCATTCAAATAAATTCTTCATGTATACCTTATATCCTGGTAATTTCTGCTTCTTGTTGAATTACTGCTTTTCCATCAAAACAATGCAGTGCATTGATTCACAGTGTCTAGTCTATGGGAGAGGATTTGTGAACCATACCTCTGATTTGACTTTTTTTAAACTTCTTCCAATAATGGGTAGTAATGTTAATCATTCACCAATAAGGCCCAATTACATATTGCATATTTCCTCCTTTGCATAGTTATATTTCTATATCTCCATTGAGAGTAGTAAGTCCTTGGAGATTAGGATACAAGGAACAACATGACTAATGACAGCATGGTGTGTTGAGCCCCAAGGTCAGCTGATTTTAAATACCCATTCTGCCTTCTTGCCTTCCAATTGGCTACTTGGCTATTTCCAGCTCATGCCTACTATCATACTATGTCCTCCTGTTTGGTTCTTCATCTGCATATGGAGACTCATGTATGGTTACATCTTTCTGCTAGCCCCAAGCACTGAGCTTGCAGTAGCTCATGCTAAGCAATGTGTAGGGGCAGAAAATAAATGCTCTCTGATCATATCATAGCAAAGATCCAGTGCAGCAAGTAAGTGTTACAGGACACATGGGATGTGGAACAGAATGGGGCAAACTTTCCTCCTCCTCATGAGTAGAAGCATGGTTGGAGTAGCCAGGCAGGAAGGCATAATGTATATAAGGTTTTCAACTCAGAGGTCTGTGGAGTTTATGTTTTTATGGTGAAGCTGTGAGACTCCTATGTTCTTTTTCTTTTTTTCCCTTCCAATATTATGAATGCACTCTATCTTCAGTGCTGGATGCAGGTGTCTCTCATATCTCCTAGAAAAAAAAATGTTGAAGGTGATCAGAAGTGGAGCTGTGGCTTAAGTGGTAGAGTGCTAGCCTTTAAGAGAAAAGCTCAAGATCAGAAAAACTGGAAAAGAGCAAGGGAAGGGGTGATATTGTCTAAAAAGAAAGGTACTCTTTACCTGACTTATGTAACTGTAACTCCAATATACAGCACCTTTATAATAACAATAAAAAATTTAAAGCTGAGAGACAGTGGCCTAGGCCCTGAGTTCATACAGGACTGGTTTAAAAATAAGGAGTGAGGGGGGGATATGAATGACATTAATCATGGTAGAAAAGATAGTTTTCTAGGAAGTATCCCAGACTGTGAACTTGGGATTTTTTTTTGTGGAGATTATTTCTCTCTACCTGCCTCACCACACTTTCTCCTCCCCACAAGAAAAAAATAAAACTTTAAATCATGTCTCATTGTAAGATAGGAGGTCAGCATTATTATTATTTTTTGTGTGCCAGTAGTGGGGCTTGAACTCATGGGCTGGACTCTGACCCTGAGCTCTTTGGTTCAAGGCTAGCACTGTATTACTTGAGACATAGCTCCATTTCTGGCATTTTGTGGTTAATTGGAGGTAAGAGTCTCATGGACTTTCCTGTCCAGGTTGGCTTTGAACAGTGATCTCAGTCTCCTGGGTAGTTAGGATTACAGGCAAAAGCCACCAGCAGCTAGTTTTTTTCCTTTCTTTTTCTTTACCTTTTTGGAGGTCAACATTTGTATGTAGTTATTGCTCTGTGCTGATAGATACTGTAAAGAAACCAAGTTTGAATTTGGACCAGAATGGAATGAAAAAAAATCACTAAATTTTTCTGAGGATTTTTGTGTTTTTCCTGCATAAACCACCAACTTCAATAGTGACTCTGTTTGGGTGAGGTGATCCATTCCTGCTAATCAGAAAGCTGAAGCAGGAAGCTCACTTGAATTAAGGATGTGGATATCTAGACTAGATCAAGTAGTGGGGCCTCGTCAAGAAACATGGCAAATGCCAGGTATGGTTGAGTATGCCTAGAATTTCAGCACGTTGGAGATTGTGATATTAAGATTCCACATGTAAGGGCCACCCTGAGTTATTGCAATCTGAATTACAGCACATCCTGGGCTATGTGGCAAGACTATATATCAAAACAATACCTGGAAATACTTAGGATCTGTGAAACTTGTGCTACGTATCTTAAGGTCCTTCACTTGAAATTTTCTTTTCTATTCTTTTCTGTTTTTAAAAAAAATTCATTGTGAAAATACCATACAGAGGGGTTACAATTACATGGGCAAGGTAATGAGTACATTTCTTATCAAGCATTGTTGCCTCCTCCTTTGTTTCCCCTTCCCATCCCTTCCCTCCTCCCTTCCACCCCCCACTCCCATTCCTCACACCCCCGGCCAAAGATATTCACTAGCCATACAATGGACAAGGGCCTCATATCTAAAATATACTTGGAACTCAAAAAATTAAGTCCCCCCCAAAAAAATTCTCAAAGAAACAACTGACCAATAAATAACTGGGCTAAAGACTTAAAGAGAAACTTATCTGAAGAGGAAAGAAGGATAGCCAATAGACACATGAAGAAATGCTCAACCTCTCTAGCCATAAAAGAAATGAGAATCAAAACAACATTGAGATACCACCTCACCCCAGTTAGAATGGCTATAATCAAGAACTTTAATAACAATAGATGCTGGAGGGGATGTGGACAGAAGGGAACCCTACTGCATTGTTGGTGGGAGTGTGTGCTTGTTCAACTACTTTGGAAAGTAGTATGGAGGTTCCTCAAAAGACTGCACATAGAGCTCCCCTATGACCCAGCAATCCCACTTTGGGGTATTTACCCAAATGATCACAAACAAGACCATACTACAGCCATCAGCACAACTATGTTTATTACAGCATTATTTACCATAGCTAAGATATGAAACCAACCCAGATGCCCCTTAGTAGATGAATGGATTAAGAAAATGTAATATATATATGCATTCTATGCCTCCGTCAGTAAGAATGACTTTGCCTCATTTGTTAAGAAATGGGAAGACTTGGAAAAAATCATATTAAGTGAAGTAAGCCAGGCTCAAAGAAACATAGGTCCCATGATTTCCCTTATTTGCAATAACTAGGATATGTCTGAGACAAGCAGAAAAAGTCAGATAAGTCGATGTTAGGTGAAATGAACCCCAAGATAAAGACTCAAATGTTTTTTTTCTTTCTTGTGATTGTTTCTTCCATATTTATAAGATGATTTCTTTGTTGCTTTGTATGTCCCTCCCCCATGGTATAACCCCTGCTTTTGTTGTATTTGATGTTGGTATAATTTGTGGAGGGGAAGGGCAAAAACAAACCATTTAAATAGGGATACAGGTGGACCCATTGCAACAATGAGATGTACAAGTCATTATGTCAAAAAATGAACTTCTTTTCTAAGTTATTGTTACTATACTTTAGTTGTACAAATGAGTTGCCATTTAACAAAGCAATTTATAGATACAATGTATCTTAAGCAACACCCCCCCTTTCAACATTCTCACCCATCCCTCTTCTATCCCCCCTACCCTAACTCCTCTTAATTTTGATTCACACACACACGCACACACACACACACACAGAACCGTTAGGTAGTTGAATATTATTCATCATAGAGATAACTAATGACTGACTGTATTATTTTTTTAAAAAGAACTATATATGCTATTTTTACAAGATAGGCAATTCCATGGAGTTTTTCTGTGGACTGATTTATACTTGACATGAAATTCTTTTTCTTATATTCATAAGAGAAGTTCTGCCTCTCTTCCCTCACTTGTAATGTGGGTGCACATAAGCATGAAGTGGAAACAGAAAGAAGGATTCTGCTTTTGTGCAAGTGATGGCTGGAAATTTCCTGTCACAGGATTGTGGGAGACACAATCCTCAGCCTTACATTTCGGTCTTATGTAGGCATACCATGTGTAGGCTTACTCAGACTTGCTTATAGAAGGTTCTGTTCTTAGCTACACCAACCCACCGGAAACCCCAGGGGTTTGAACTGTACATCAGTGAACTCCAGGAGCTAGTGGAAATGCAGGCAGAACAGAAACACTGCCCTCATTTCATTCCTTAATAACAGTTCCACACTATGTCCCCTTTCCTGTCTGCCCAACACTCAGAGCAGGGATTTTTTTGCAGTCAGAGTGGAGCTGGTTGATAAATTCACATGTGGGCTTTGCCTGCAGGAGGCTGGGCCAGTGTGTCAAGGTCTGCTGTATGACAGCTCTAGCAATCATGGCCAAAGAGAGATTGTTGTTTCTGGGAGTTCTGTCATTTTCCTGGATGACCAGATACCACTTGGTGACCATCTTTAAATTACAGTCTCTCCTCTTTACTCCTCACCTCTCCTCTCCTTCCTTTTTTCCTTCCTACCTTAGTTTCTTTTCTTTCTATCTCAATGTCCTTCCTTCCTTCTTTCCTTCTTTCCATCTTTCCTTTGTTCCCTCCCTCTCCTTCCTTTTCTCCTTCTATTCCTCCCTCCCTCTCTCCCTTCCTTTTTTCCTTCCCTCCCTTCCTCAAACTTTCCTTTTTCTTTCCTACCTTTCTTCCTTTCTTTCTTTCTTTCTTTCTTTCTTTCTTTCTTTCTTTCTTTCTTTCTTTCTTTCTTTCTCTCTCCTTCCTTTTTTCCTCCCTCCCTCCCCCTGTTTCCTTTTTTCCTTTTTTTCTTTGTTTCCTTGCTTCCTTGGTTCCTTGCTTCCTCCCTCCCTCCCTCCCTCCCTCCTTCCCTCCTTCTTCCTTCCTTCCTTTTTTCCTTCCTTCCTTCCTTTTCTTTCTTTCTTCTCCCTTCCTTTTCTCCCTTCTTTTTATTCTTGCTATGTCTCACCTTTCTTTTCTGTTTTACATCTTCTTTGCACTGGAAGTGAATAACTCAGAACCCTAGGTGCTTTACAGAAGCACATTAAACAGAACCATCCATCAGCACTGGATTACATTTCTCCAAGGTTTCATGTTCTCTTGTCTCAAGTGTTGCTTGCATCATGTGGCTTTTTGAAGACACATTTCCATCTTCTCCAAAACATTGAATGGTCACGTATGAATAGGATTTTGAGCTGATTGACTTTATAATATAGGGATATCATGGATTGGCTTTTCGTTTATTTATCCCAATAATCTGTGGATTTTTTCCATAAGGTATGCAAACTTGATGGAACCACAAAACTACACAGAGTTATCACAATTCCTACTCCTGGGACTCTCTGATGATCCAGAACTTCAGCCCATCCTCATTAAGCTGTTTCTGTCGATGTACCTGATCACCATGCTTGGAAATCTGGTCATCATCTTGGCTGTCAGCTCTGATCCCCATCTCCACACTCCCATGTACTTCTTCCTCTCAATCCTCTCCTTGGCTGACATCTGCTTTACCTCCATTGCCATCCCCAAGATACTGATGAACCTCCAGACACACAACAAATCCATCAGCTATGCTGGATGCCTAACACAGGTATCCTTTTTTGCTCTTTTCTGGATGTATGGATAGTGTGCTGCTGGCAATAATGGCCTATGCCCGCTTGGTGGCCATCTGTCACCCTCTACACTACCCCATCATTATGAACCCCCACCTCTGTGGCTTGTTAGGCCTGCTGTCACTATCCCTCAGTCTTCTGGATTCCCTGGTACACTGCTTGATGATGTCATAAACTTACTTTCTGTTCAAATGTTGAAATTCCCAGTTTCTTCTCTGACACTCCTCAACTCCTTAAGCTTGCTTGTGATTACATTTCCAACAAAAACGTCTTCATCTATCTCATTGGTGTGGTCTTTGGTGGGATTCCCGTCTCAGAGATCCTTTATTCTTACATCCAAATTGTTTCTACTATTCTTGGAATTCCATCAACCAATGGAAAATACAAAACCTTCTCCACCTGTAGCTCTCACCTGTCTGCCATGGGACAGGCCTGGGTGCATACTTCAGTTCAGTTATTTCAGACACCAACAGGAAATTGATGGTGGCCTCTGTGATGAACACCATGGTCACCCCCATGCTGAACCTCTTCATTTACAGTTTGGGGAACAGGGACATCAGGAGACCTCTTTGGTTCCTGGCCTGCAAAGCAGCCTGCCATCCATATTAAGGTAATCTATTTTGATCTGTGGGTTCAAAGAAACAGCAAAACCAGATGCCTATGTTTGGAAAACATCATTGACATTCACATGCTTGGCTTACAATATGATTCTGTTTTGGGAACTCATGCTATGTTGAAGATTTTCAAAATCAGAAGTTCATTTAGTGGCCAGGCACCTGTGGCTTATACATGTAATCCTAGCCACTCTAAAGGTTGATATCTGAGGATCACTATTGGAATATAGCCCATGCAGGACATCTGTAAGACTCTTATCTCCAGTAAACCACCAACCAGTTGGAAGTGGAACTGTGGCTCAAGTGGTAGAGTGCCAGCCTTCAGCAAAATGGTTCAGAGATAGCACTAAGGCCCTGAGTTCAAGCCCCAGGACCAGCACACATCCACATTCACAAAAAGTGCATTTAATACACGGAGTGCTTATTCTTTTGTGCTGATGATAAAATTTTTACAGTTAAATCCTAAAAAAGGGGTGTAATTATTTATGGAAAAGGTCACAAATTTAAGACCTTCCATTTACTCAACAGTATAGCATGATGCACTGAGATCATAGACACGTATTTACTATTTTAACATTGAAGAACGAATTTACTGCCATTTATAGCCTCTGTGATTTATTCACACAAGTAAGTTGATCTTCTTTTTAATATCTTTTTGTGTGTATTTTATTGGACATTTGAATATCCTAATTTGACAGATGTCATTTCAGGGACTCAAGAAAGCACTTTGGAAGCTGGTCAGAATGACAGCTTAATATGTAGTTGGGTCATGTTATTTGGGTTTATACATCAGGAAAGTGAAAAACCAGACACTCAGAATTGAAAGAATACTTGTGAGTTTTGGTGGGGTTTTTTTTGTCAGTTGTGGGGCTTGAACTCTGGGCCTGGGTGCTGTCTCTCAGCTCTTCAGCTCAAGGCTAGCAAGCGCTCTATTACTTGAGCCACAGCACCACTTCTGGCTTTTTCTGCTTACATAGTGCTGAGGAATCGAACCCAGGGCCTCATTCATGCAAGGCAAGCACTCTACCACTGAGCCACCTTCCAAGCCCCAGTTTTAGTAGTTTTGAGGATGATGATGATGATGATGATGATGGTTTCATGTGCGAATATTACTTCATTTTAGAACTTCTGTTGTTTGGGTCTTGAAAGGTTCTTAATGTCATATTCAAGACTTGCTCCACAGTCTGTAGTTCTATGCAGTGGTGGTGGAAACTTGAGAAGATGGGGTAACTAGGGTTACAATCTGAGCCACTAGTGCTCAACCAGAGTTGTTTTAGGCCAAGTGGTTTTTTCCTCCCCCAAACACTACTTTCTTATTCTTTATGCTGTTTATTTTTCCTTTCTTTATCCAAACACCTTTCTCTATTAATTTGTGGTTTGAGGCACAGAACACCTCTGATTTTCCATTCGGCCTTTTTTCATTCTATTACTGGTGAGAAGTAAACATCATCATGGCCTAAAAGACAAATTATTACCTTATGCATCTTAGTTACTGGTGTGCTATCTTCCCATTCATGATTATATGTCACTCTATCTTTTCAATTACAACATTCATCTTCCAGCCATTACCCATCAAATGATCCATAGAGCAATGCCTTTATGAACATAACTAGTATACTTGAGGAGTAAATGTATTTTTTGTACTGTGTGACTGAAGCTGGCCAAATGAGCTCATAAAGCAAAGGTTATCATCCTAGTATTGCCCTCTTTGTTTCCTTTTTAAGGGTAGGATATTTTCTGTTAGATTGTGGCTGTAATTGTGCCTGTGGATTGCCTGAGTCATTATAAATAAATTTAATTCGACCTGTGGATTGCCCAAGTCATTTAAAATAAATTTAACATTGTGTTTTTTTTATTTTCCAAAAAGAACAATAGATCATGACATTTTGTAATGGAATCTTTCTTTTTTGTTTTCTTCTTTGCTTCTTTACTCTTTTCTTTCATTTCTCTTCTTCCTTCCTTCCTTCCCTCATTCCTTCCTTCCTTCCTTTCTTCCTTTATGGGGAGATAGTACTTGGCTTTAAATTCTGGGTTTTGCCCATGTTAAGCAAATCCTCTACCTCTAGAGCCCTGCCTCTAACCCTGTTTTTGCTTTTTTTTCAGAAAAGTTCTTGCTATTTCCTAGGATGGGATATGAACATAATCTTCCTACTGCTCTCGTTAGAGATGGGATTTTTAAATGCACTCTACCACACCAAGCATTCTTTTATTTTTTATTATTGTGAAAATACCATACAGAGGGGTTACAATTACATTGGCAAGGGAATGAGTGCATTTCTTTTTTTTTTTTTTACAAAAACAACCCAAATGTTATTTATTTAATATACATTGCAAGGACTTAAATCTTAATTTAAAAAACAGAAAACATAACAAAAACAACACCACAGCTCAAGATAACAGAGTCCTGTACAGAAGTCAAGGAAAAGGACAGGTAGACTAAGGAAAAGACAGACAACACAGGAGAAATTGGACAGCTCAGGTCAAGGCTCTTGGCTGGAGACTTGTTTTGAGTAGGTTTCTTGAAGGTACTTCTTAAAAGCTGTGGGGTTTTTCCAGAGCTCGGCAGCATGTGTGTTCAAAGGGCTTTCGATGTTGGGCTCTCCTAGTAGGCTCTGGATAGACAGCAGGATGGTCCTGACGTCATACAGGGCCGACCACTTGTCTTTGAGGATGTCCAGGCAGATGTTTCCCTGGGTGTCCCCGTTGGGATCGTAGCAAGGCGTGAGGAATTTCACCGAGGGTGTGTTGTAAGGGTAGCCACTGGGGAACTCCAGGGAGAGCTTATACCTCAGGCCTTCATATACTGTGTCAGCTGCTCCATGGATAGTCCCTGCCCATTTGAAAAGGTTGTCTGATTCAGGGAAGGCAGAAATTCCTTTGTCACCAGACATCATGAGGGTCATCAGCTCCTGCTGTAGCCGCTTGCCCACTGGGCCCCGGGCGGCGCCCCCGCTTGGCTCGGCTCCTTTGCGGGAGGCAGCGACGCTGGCGGCGGCTGGGTCGCGGTTTTGGGAGGCCATCGGGGCGGCGCTGGCAAGGAGACAGAAAGTCCACACCGGGGAAACTGCCATGAGTGCATTTCTTATCAAGCATTTTTGCCTCCTCCTTTGTTTCCCCTTACCATCCCTCCCCATCTTCCCCACCTCCGCAGACCCTCTCTCCCCCCACGCCAAAGTTGTAAAGTTCATTTTTCGACATAAGTTCATGTACATCTCATTGTTGCAATGGGCCCACCTGTATCTCTATTTAAACAGTTTGTTTTTTCCCTTCTCCTACACAAATTATACCAACATAAAATACAGTGAAAACAGGGGTTATACTGTGGGGGAGGGACATAGAAAGCAACAAAGAAATATCTTGTAAATTTGTTTGAAACAATAGCAAGAAAGAAAAAAAATTGAGTCCTTATCTTGGCATTTATTTCTCCCAACATCAACTTATCTGACCTTTTCTGATTGTCTCAGACATGTACTAGTTATTGCAAATAAGGGAAACCATGGGAACTATGTTTCTTTGGGCCTGGCTTACTTCACTTATCGCAATTTTTTCCAAGTCTTTCCATTTCCTAACAAATGGGGCAATGTCATTCTTTCTGATGGAGGCATAGAATTCCATTGTGTATATGTACCACATTTTCTCGATCCATTCATCTACTGAGGAGCATCTGGGTTGGTTCCATATCTTAGCTATGGTAAATACTACTGCAATAAATATAGTTGTGCTAGTGGGTAAATGCCCAAAAGTGGGATTGCTGGGTCATAGGGGAGCTCTACGTGGAGTCTTTTGAGGAACCTCCATACTACTTTCCAAAGTGGCTGAACAAGTTTACACCCCACCCCCAACAATGCAGTAAGGTTCCCTTCTGTCCACATCCCCTCCAGCATCTGTTATTATTAAAGTTCTTGATTATAGCCATTCTAACTGGGGTGAGGTGGTATCTCAATGTTGTTTTGATATGCATTTCTTTTATGGATAGGGAGGTTGAACATTTCTTCATGTGTCTATTGGCCATCCTTCTTTCCTCTTCAGAGAAGTTTCTCTTTAAGTCTTTAGCCCACTTATTTTTTGGGCAGTTGTTTCTTTGAGGATTTGTTGTTGGGGGATTTAATTTTTTGAGTTCTAAGTATATTTTAGATATGAGACTCTTGTCTGTTGTATGGCTAGTGAAGATCTTCTCCCAATCCATGGGCTTTCTATTGATCTTGCTAGCTATGTCCTTTCCCATGCAGAAGCTCTGCAATTTCATGCAATCCCATTTGTCCAACCTTTCTTTGATTTGTTGTGTTTCTGGGTCTCTATTAAGAAAATTTTGGCCTGTGCCAAGGAGACCTATAGTTTCTCCTATTCCATCCTGTAATGTTTTCAGAGTGTCTGCTTTGATTCCGAGGTCTTTGATCCATTTGGAGTTGATTCTGGTGCAGGGTGATATATAAGGATCTAGATTTAGTTTTCTACAAGTGATTAACCAATTTTGCCAGCAACATTTACTGAAGAGGTTGTCTTTCTTCTATTCTATTTTTTAGCTCCCTTATTGAAGATTAGATGGCTATAGGTCTGTGGGTTCATTTCTGGGTTTTCAATTCTATTCTATTGGTCCTGAGGTCTGTTAAATATTTTGTCTTCCATGAGGCTTGAACTCAGGGTCTGGGCACTGTTACTGAGCATTTTTGCTTAAGGCTAGTGTTCTACCACTTGAGGCATAGCTTTACTTCTGGCTTTTTGTTGTTAATTATAGATAAGAGTCTCAGACTTTTCTGGCTAGCCTAGTTTAAACTGTGATCCTCACACTTCAACCTCCTGAGTAGCAAGGTTTGTAGGTGTGAGTCACTGGTGCCCTGTTTCTCTTTTACAAAGCATTACAAAAATAAAATTTCATTATTATTATTATTACTACTACTACTACTATTTTGTCTAGGATGGATTCAAACGGCAAACATCTTATCTCTGCTTCCTGAAATTATCTGGGATTACAGGCATGAGCTAGTGCATATAGCCTGCCCTTTTATCAATCATAAAAGCCTTATTAGGATTTCACCTTTTAACCACACTTGCCTGACATTTGTCATGAGCCCATGACTTCTTGGGTTTCTCCACCTTGTGACACATGCAAACTTAATCACACAGCCATCTGTCCTTTGAGAAGTGTTGCAACTGAGTTCTCAATTTGTAGTCTCAGTTCTCTGAGAAGATATCCATAGAAAGCTACTATAATCTCCTCAACCTGAAGCCAAATCACTCAGGTCCACCAAGAAAAAACTTCAATATCGAGTCCACTTCAACCTGCAAGCCAGAGTGCAGACCTCACAATATCTGTAATGAAACTTGAAGCAATTTAAAGGCAAGGGGTTTAACATCTTTGTTTACTAAATGTGTCTTGAATTACAATAGGATTATATACTCAAAAACACTCTGTAAGTTGCAAATATTGCAACCAAGAATGCCTTTTTTGGGGGGGTGGTCCGGTCCTGGGGCATGAACTCTGGGCCTGGGCGCTGTCCCTCAGCTCTTCAGCTCAAGGCTAGCGCTCTACCACTTGAGCCACCTTCCCAGCCCCAAGAATGCCTTTAATGCACACCTACCCCACTAAACATACAGGCAGCAAACAATGGCATACATAGCATATGTCCTGGAACCCCATGGCTGATTGGAAGATCCTGCTCACTGTTTCTGGTCAGCAATCATTTAAAGATAGCCTAGGGAAAAGTTGAAATTCTAAATGTCTAGCACTGTTTGTGCAGATTGTGCTTTGCTTTATACCATCATAATTTACAAAATTGTCACTTAAAAATGAGAAGCTGGGGATCATCTGTGTAATTAATATCTGGTCCAAGTAAAAGGCAAATCCTACACAGAGCCTATGATGGTGTTATTCCAATGTAAGTCATTAGCTATAGCTGGATGTATTTATTTCCAGGTTATTCTCTTCCATTCATTGATATCACATCACATTGGCATACTTGTATGTTTTTTTATGACAATACAATTCTATTTTTGTCACCATAGCTCTGTTTTATAACCTGAGGTCAGATATTGTGATACTCAGTAATGCTCATTTTTGGTTAGGACTGCTGTAGTCATATGGAGTCTTCTGTGATTGTTTTATTTTTAGGATTGACATTGCTATTTTTGTAGAAAAGTGTTAATAGAGTAATAGGGCTTTGGGGGAGTGAGAAAAATGAATGCAGACAGGAAAGGTGGGCAAATACTCAATGTACACACATGGAAATGGAACTAGATAAATTCGGGGGATTGGTGGGATAGGGTGAGATAAAGGAGAAGGATGGGAGGTGATATTGGTCAAGATGCATTGTACTCATAAAGTGACATGGAGAACCTTTTTCTACAACCACGTAAAAATAATAAATATATACAATTCACATTAACCTTTGGGATACAGGAATAATAGTGCTAAGAAGAAAGTTTATAGCTCTAACTAAGCACCTACATCTTCCCCTATGTGGCTCACCCCTGAAATTCTGACTACTGTAGAGGCTGAGAACTGTTTACCATAGCCAAGACAATGGAATCAGCCCAGATGTTTCTCAGTGACAAATGGGTTGACAACTATTATTTTTGCCCCTTTGGTCCTGGAAATGCCCATAAAGAAAGTCTCTGAAGTTCTTTGTATGGCAGTAGATTTTAAGACTCCTCAAAACAGTACCCAGATAAAGGGGAGCTGAGAAGAAACTGAAAAGGGAAGTCTGGCTGTGTTTCCACATGAGATGACAGCCTTCTCTTTCCCTCCTGTTCCGGAGTACTGGTCCATGAACATTCATTCATTGTAAGAAGTGTTAATGGAGTAATGGGGTTTTGGGGGAGTGAGAAAGATGAACACAGACAGGAAGGGTGGGTGAATATAGTCTCAATACTCAATGTACATATATGGAAATGGAACTAGATAAGTTGAGGTGAGGTTGAATGAAGTGTTGAACTGCTCAGTTACCACATTGTCTTTAAATCTTCATGTCACACACATCCACAATGAACAATTTTACTACATGTTCTCTTTTATTATCTCTCTTGTGGTACAGTAGGGTTAGACTTGACATTTTAGGATGTTCAAGAATTGGATCAGCCCCTTTTCCATCCCTTTAGTGAGAAGATGAAAGTTGGTGTGTGACTCCTGGGTCTTCAAAAATGGCCAATTCACATTCAAGGAGGAGCCAGGTTTAAGTGGGAAAAAATGAAACTTAGTAAGTTGGCAGTAGCTTATACCTGTAACCCCAGTTACTCTGTAAGCTCAGATCTGAGACACCAGGTTTTAAACTAGGCAGGAAAGTCCATGAGATTCTTATCTCCAATGAACCACCAAAAAGTCAGAAGTGGACTTGTGGCTCAGGTGGTAGTAAAAAAGAAAAGTTCAGGGACAAGGCCCAGGCCCTCCCTGAGTTCAAGCCCCAGACAAGTACAATATAATAATAATAATAATAATAATAATAATAATAAGAAGAAGAAGAAGAAGAAGAAGAAGAAGAAGAAGAAGAAGAAGAAGAAGAAGAAGCCTGAGAATACCTATTGCCCTCTCATGTCTTCATTGGATCTGTAATTATATGCAGCCAGGACATGGACCACTCACCACTGAGGCCTAGCTTGGAGGAAGTAATCCACCTCCATGGCACCAGGACAGGGGGACATGCTCGAAGGAGGGGTCTCAAGGAGGGTGTTGGATGATGTGAAACTTCTGTGACACATAAACATCTCCTGGTATTCCCCGTGGGTGTCTTCCTTGAAGGTGTACTTCCAAAATTGGTTAGTAGACAATTAAAGGATAGAGTATCAAGCTGGGGTTGGGATTATAAACAGTGTCCTCCATCATATTTGAGCTCATCTTTGCATTCTCCTCATCCTCATTGTCTGCGTTTCTCATCCTTCCACTCAATTCTTTCTTTCTCTTTCTTCTCCTATTCCTTCTTCCACTTTGTTTTTTTTCTCCTCCTTGTTTACTGACTCTCCCTGTCTTTGTCTCTCATTCCAAATCAGCCTCATTTTTCTTCTATGTTTTATTCTCCTTGCTTCCTTTCTTCCTCTTCTTCCTATTCCTCCACTTCTCCTTTCTTGCTCTTTTTCCTGTTGATTTTTCCATGTCCTTTATTGGATCATCTTTTCAGATTTTGGCATCTATCTCCAAGATGAATGGCAAAACATTCCCTTAGTGAATTTTTTTGACTAATTTCCTGAATCTTAAAACACACACACTGTAAGTGGCTGGTTGAATTTTCTATTTAGTGATAAATGACTGATAAAGTTAAAACACTTAATGAACTCAAGATGATCTTCCCTCTTTTTTCTTGACAATTCACAGTTTGGATACAGTTGTGAATGCATGCAATTCTAACCCTACCTCTTGTGTACAGGTTTCATGCATTTTTATCACACTAAGGTGATTGTCCTGGAAATTCTCTTTTCTCGATGCTCAGTTTCCCATTGGATTGATTTATTTCCAATAGCATTCAATATCCCATGCATATGAGTTTCCATCTATTAAAACCATTTCTGGGTTGGGAGTATGACTTACTAGAATGCTTTCCTAGCATGCATGAAGTCTTGGGTTTGATACCTCAGCAACACATAAACAGAAAAGGCCAGAAGTGGCACTGAGGTTCAAGTTGTAGAGTACTAGACTTGAGCAAAAGAAGCTCAAAGACAGTGCCCACACCCTGAGTTCAATCCCCAGACTGGCAACAACAACAACAAAACCCTCTCTGGATTTTTCATAATTTGTGACATGTGCTCCCATCTCTTATTTCTTTATAGCAAACTCTTAAAGTAAGATTTCCGAGTACAAAGAACTCTCCCGAAATTTTCACCATTGTTATTTTTCTCCAAGTTCAGTGCAAAAGGAATTTGACCTGATTTCTTCTCTGACACAAACAAAATTCCCCTTCACCCCTCATCAGTCAAATTTGTACTCCTTGATTCATTTTACTGATTTTCTGACACTATGTATGCTTCTGGATGTGCCTGTGTTTGTTAATAGGACTTAAATCAGGACCTAGGAACTGCCTCTTAGCTTCAAGGCTGTCACTCTACCAACTAGAGCCAGAGTTCTACTGCTGGCTTCTTGGTGATTAATTGAAAAGAGTCTTGGTGATTTTTCTGCCTAGGATGAGTTTGAATTACAATCCTTAGATCTCAACCTCATGAGTAGCTAGGATTACAAGTGTGATCTGACACTGGTAAGTCACAAATTCACCCAACAAATCATCAGTGAGGTTAATGCAGTTGTACTTTGGATGGTGTTGTAAAGTTTTCATATCATCTATGTCTACCAAGAGGCTTTTTTTACAATTGCCTTATTCAAAAAAAATGAACCTTGGAATATTCTGGGTGAACTAGAAAGCAACAAACATGGCCACTTGCAAGATTTAAATCTCAGCAAATTGAAGATGGAAGTGGGCCAAGTTGGAGGTGAAGTCCAAATGGAGTACATAGTTCAAGCCAACTGGGCAATCATCACAGACAGTACACTCAAGATTCAAGTAATGCAGTGGGAAGATGTAACACACAGATGTGGATGTCCCATGCTTGGCCTCAGGGCTCAAGGGATCACTCACTCCTCACTGCTGCCTCCTCATTGCTGTGCCCACAGTCTACAAGGACATGCTTTCCTGGGACTAGAATGACAGTGAAGTAGTTGTATAATGAGATGCTTTGGATATTGAGCAGGAGGGCTGCAGAGGCTGGAGGAGTTGGCCTGCCTCCCTCCTTCCCTGCACAGCCCTGCCCAGTAAGGAAGCAGACCCTAAGCCTCAGCCAGGCCAGGAGCCTTCCTGAGCAGCTTAAGCCCTTTGTCACCCTGCCCTGAGGTCAGAACTCCCATCTTCCACATCCTGGTGAGAGGTGGCTTCTCACCAGACTGAAAACAGCCAGATAAGTGATAGGCCCTGATCAATGCCTTAGAAATGGGGGTGAGGAGCCGGGCGCTGGTGGCTCATGCCTGTAATCCTAGCTACTCAGGAGGCTGAGATCTGAGGATTGCGGTTCAAAGCCAGCCCGGGCTGGAGAGACCGTGAGACTCCTATCTCCAATAAACCACCAGAAAACCGGAAGTGGCGCTGTAGCTCAAGTGGTAGAGTGCACGCCTTGAGCTGAAGAGCTGAGGGACAGCGCCCAGGCCCAGAGTTCAAGCCCCACGGCCGACAAAAAAAAAAAAATACACAGAAATGGGGGTGAGGGTTATGAGAGTTAATGATTAGACTCAAGTTACCTGACCCCTCCTGATCTACTGTGTATAGACAAATTCTCTTGGTATTGACATTAGCATTTACCAATTCTCATTCTGCTGGCTTTCATTCTCCACAAGCATAGCACCTGTTTTAGCTGCTGAATGATAATCTTCCCCTTCTCTTCCATTTTATGTGCTATTCCTGAGGTTTGAATTAATGGAATGCACACTCAGCGTTCTTGCTAAAGACTGGCAGTATATCACTTGGGCCATAGCTCCATTTCTGTATTTTTTGTTGTTAATTGGTGATGAGTCCCATAGACATTGTTGCCTGGGTTGGCTTTGAACCATCATTCTCAGAACTCAGCCATCTGAGTAGCTAGGATTACAGGTGTGAGCTATAATGCCTGGATTCTTAGTTGAGGTGGATTCTTAGTATATTTTTCTGTGTTTGTTTCCCTGGAACTGTGAGTCTCCTGATCTCTGTCCAACAAGTAGCATGTTTGACATCCATGTTTTTTCATCTCATCTATTCCAGGAATTTCCAGGTGGAATATGCAGCCCACAAACCAAACTGCTATTGCTAGATTCTTCCTCGTGGGACTGACAGATGATCCAGAGTTCCAGCCTCTCATCTTCCTCCTGTTTATGTCCATATATCTCATCACCATCCTGGGCAACCTGCTCATCATCCTGGCTGTCAGCTCTGACACTCACCTTCACACCCCCATGTACTTCTTCCTCTCCAATCTCTCCCTCATAGACATCTGTACCAGCACCACCACCATCCCAAAGGTGCTGGTGAACATCCAGGCCCAGGACCACAGCATCTCCTTCGCTGGATGCCTTGCCCAGGTCTGCTTTATCTTGATTTTTGGTGGTTTAGAAAGTTGTCTCCTTACAGCCATGGCTTATGATCGCTATATAGCCATTTGTCACCCCCTGAGGTACACAGCCATCATGCATCCCCACCTCTGTGTCCTGATAGTAATAATGTCCCTGCTTATCATTACCATGAATGCCTTGCTCCACAGTCTCATGCTATTGAGACTGTCCTTCTGCACTGACCTTAAAATCCCCCACTTCTTCTGTGAGCTTGTCCAGGTCATGAACATGGCCTGTTCTGACACTTCCATCAATAGCATCCTTGTCTATGTGGCAACTAGTGTATTTGCTGGTATCCCCCTCTCTGGGATTATTTTATCTTATGCCCAGATTGTCTCCTCTATTTTGAGGATCCCCACAATGAAGGGGAGATACAAAGCCTTTTCCACCTGTGGGTCTCATCTCTCCGTGGTCTCCTTATTCTATGGGACAGCTTTTGGGTTGTACATGAGCTCCAACATGGCTGATTCTGCCACTAAGAATGTGGTGGCCTCCATGATGTATGTTGTGGTCCCTCAAATGCTGAACCCCTTTATCTATAGTTTGAGGAACAGAGAGATAAAAGAGGCCTTGAGGCATCTCCTCTTTGGAAAGCCTTCTGCTCTGACTGTATCAGCTTTTGGGTTTCAAGAATAATGAAAATGCATAAATACCAGAGAGCCAGAAGACCTTGAAGGGCCCATCACCAAGCTCCCTTCCCCCAAAATGTCTAAATCCTATGGTGATGTATTACAGTTCAGTTTGTGATTTAAATCTGGTTTTACTCTTTGTCTTCCTAGTTTCATAAGTGAGCTGTCTCCCTGAAGGAGGCAGAATCTGCAATGGGAATTTCTTTTGTTGTTATTGTTTAATAAAACATCATAGATCTATGAATAAAAAAGAAATTTTAAAGGTGGCCAGAGTATAGATATGTTTTCATCAATGCCAAAGTCCTATCTAGAGCCTTGATTCGGCTGATAATATAGATAAGTACACATTGGGCTGCATTTCTTTGGGAAATCTCAAGGGGATTAAATTCTTATGCTCAAGTACTGACTGGTATGTTCTCTGCAAAACTCTGTCTTATGAGGTCTTTTTGTATTCACACAACTTGTTTTTATAATTTCCCAAATTATCTGGGTGCCTTGAGATAAGCCTAATTTCTTAGTAAAGGCCTTTTCGGTTCTCAAAGAGAAATATGCCGTATCTCCACTATAGTGAGAAAATAATATATTAATACCAATTAATAATTAATAATACACTAATTATAATACTCTATATACTTATTCTATATTATGTATAGTTATTTAAATTATAATAAAGCCTAATAATTAATACTAATGGTAATGAATTATAATCGTCATTGTTCACTAGGACTTGTAATATCAGATCATATAAGCTTCATGAACAGTACATGAGGTAACATTCTCTGGGTGTTTACTAATGAGAGTCTCAGGGGCAGGTATGACTGCAGATGTTGGAAACTGATTGGTTCACTGTGATAGTCTTTGCTTCAGAGTCACATGGAGAAAACTGAGACTTGATTTATATAGTGCACTCCCACCAAAAAAAAAAAGATACTTCCTTAGCTTACTGTTCCTTGCTTGTGAATAAGATCTACCATGATGCCACATTCAATTGAACTTAAGATCATTTGGTCTTTGCGTAGAAAACAACTGGAAATTTAATACCACTGAACATTAAATTTAGATGATCACATATGATCTTTGCATGGAATGTTTAAACTATGGGGAACTTACAGAAAATCCAAACAGAACGAAATGGAATGAATGTACCCTGGTTTTGTCAGTATTGTACAGAGATTATTTTTCTAAAGAAAACAGCAATTTCATTGGAATTAATATATCATTTACTTGTATATGCTTTAAAATTACACACATTTACTTTCATTTAACCTTCATACAATTTAGTGGTCATGGATGAAGGTAATGAATAACTTCTCTCAGGGATGTAGATCCTTCTCACATTATTTTTCTTCTATTCATGTTATTTCTTTTATTAAAAATGGTCATCTGATTTCAATGTTTGGAGTGATAAGTGAGCTTATTTTATTCTACAAGAGTTGTTTTATGATGACAATTCCATACATTTACATAAAGGACCTTGATGATATTCACCACTTCTATTTCTCCTCCTTGTCCACTATGTCCTCATGTCCCTCCACATCCCCAGTGGTCCATTTATTACATACTTTCCACTTGAGACCAGACTAGAAGAAAACATGTGAAACACACTCTGTGAGCCTGGCTTACTTCACTTAACGTGACATTCATTAATTCAACCCATTTTCACATAAATAGCACAATGTTATTTAAGACTGCATAAAATATACCTACATTTTAATCCCTTTATCCATGGGTGAACCCTTTATCCATGGCTGGGCACCAAGGCAGGTTTCATAACTTAGCCTGTGAATAGTGATAAAAGTAAATATGGATGTGCAGGTGACTGCTTCTTGTGGACATATACCCAATTGGTACTAAGCTGAATCATTCTTAAGTTTTAGGAATCTTCATACTGATCTTTATGTATATACATATGTGTATGTGTGTGTGTGTGTGTATTCCCACTTATACTGTATGACTTCTTTCCCCCCCCAAAAAAATTTATTTCTTCTTTCATGCTACCTACTGTCCTAAAGGTGAGACAGAATCTATGTTCTGAATTTCCTTTCCTTCCTGGATAAGGATGGTTAACGTATCTTTATGCATTCATTGGACATTTGTACATCTTATGAGAACTGTTTTCCATTCTGTTCCCCATTTCTTTTAGAATGACATTGTTTTCCATTTCTTTAATAGATTATCTCTTCCTTTGGAGTTTAGATTATTGACTTTACTTGTCAGATTCTGGATGATGGACCCTGGTCAGCCGAATAGTTGGTAAGGATTCTCTCTCACTGTGTCAACTGCCTCTTCATTCTGGTGATTGTTTTTTTTTGTCGGTCGTGTGGCTTGAACTCTGGGCTTGGGCACTCTCCCTGCACTCTTCAGCTCAAGGCAAGCGCTCTACTGCTTGAGCCACAGCACCACTTTCGTCTTTCTAGTGGTTTATTGGAGATAAGAGTCTTACGGAGTTTCCTTCCCGGGCTGGCTCAGATCTCAGCCTCCTGAGTAGCTAGGATTACAGGCGAGAGCAACTGGCACCCGGTTGGTGGTTGTTTCTTTGATGTACATTAATTTTTTTTAATTTGACATGGTCTAATTTATTAATTTTGTACTTATTCCCTGAGCTTTTGGGACCTTATTCAGAAAGTTGTTACATATTTCTGTATCTTGAAGTATTTTCCCTATATTTTTTCAGTAGTTTAAAAGTTGCATATGTTCCCAAAGGTATAACTCTGTTGAAAACTTAAAGTAGTTATTGAAACAAATTTGAGGAAATGGAAACATGGGTTATTTTGTTGGTGATGGTGGTGGAGGCATCATTTATTTCTCCTTTTGTTGTTGTTATTGTTCCTTTTTGTCTTTGGGGGATGGGCAAAGGGAGTGTAGAAATGAAGGGTTAAGCCAATGCAGGCATGAAATACAGTAGACAGTAGGTAGAAAATGAACTATGTGACTTGTGGGCAGAGATGAGAGGGGCAAACTGGGAGAAAGCAAAGGAAGGGGTGACATTGTCTGAAAAAATTGTACTCATTACCTGACTTATGAAACAGTACCCTTCTGTACACCACCTTTATAATAAAATTATGTGTATTTTTAAGTCATGTGTCTTATCATAAGGTCTTTGTCATATTTGGGGGTGATATTTGAACATAGGAGATAGAGGACCTCGTTTGTCTCTTACATATTGGTGTCCAGTTTTCCTGGGATTTGTCGAAGATAGGTTTTGTTCCAATGTATATTTGAGGCAATTTTGTTAAAAATCTGATATGAATCAAGTATAGTTGTATGAATTCTGTCTGGGACTTGAATTGTATTCAAATAACCCATCTACTTTTGTTCCAGGACATTGTAGGTTATATTACTGTAACTTTGTGCCACAATTTGATTAGGTATTGGGGAAAAAAACCCTCTAGCACTGAATTTTTAAAATTCTGCATGAACATATTCAAGTTAACAAAGAAAAAGGGGTAAATTTGACCAAAGCATATTCCTTGCATCTACATCATTATCACAAGGAAACCCAGTGGTAGAATCAATTTATAATAATAAAAGAAAGAAGGTAAAAAAGGAAGCCACTGATTTTGTATGATGCCATTGTATCCTGCTAATTTGCTGAAAGTGTTTATCAGATTTAAGTATCTTTTGCAAGAGTCCCTCAAAATGTTTTTTGCCTGTAATCTTAGCCACTCAGTTAATTACCATCTACTCCCATTGTGACTGAAATACCAGCATGATGTTAGGAGTGCAGACAACCCCAAATCCCGCTTACTTACCTTTTAATTAGTTGAAATCTTCATTTTTCTTTTTAATTAATCAGCTGCTTCCCTCCCCTCTTTATAAAATCAGTCTCAGTCCCTAATTTGAAGCAATTTTTATTAAATGACAACTATGTCATATGAATTTTGCCCATATTTGAGAATAAAATAAAGCATTTGATTTGATTGTTGTTGTTTTCGTTTAGAATACTCTCCTTTCAAATAAATTAAAATCTAAAGTAAATATATGAAATATGCCTTCTACAATAATGGCTACTTGATCCTGAGAGCTCTGCCTTCTTAGTAGCTAGGCTGGGGCCACTGGCATCTAGCATAACTTGATTTTGATTAATTTATGTGATATTTGACAAATGACTTCAAATCTTTAAATATTAAAAAATATGCTAGATTGGCACTGATGGCTTATGCCTATAATTCTACAACTCAGGAGGCTGAGATCTGAAAATTGTGGTACCGAGCTTGCCTGAACAGGGAAATCCATGCAACTCTGATCTCCAAAAACTACCAAAAGGACAGAAGTGGAGCTGTGCCTCAACTGATAAAGCCATAGCCTTGAACAAAAATTCTCATCCCTAAATTCAAGCCCTAGGATGGAACAACTAAATTGCTTTCAATCTATATGTATGGGATACATATTCCATGTATATCTGTGTATTATTTGACACACTATTAGATTTACACATGCCAAATATTACCCAGGCTCAAGAGCATGCCTGAGATATGGAAATACCTTCACTATACAGGAACCTGAATGTTCTGTTTGTTCAGTAGAAATGATGATGGATGAATGGATGAATTGACTTACTTGACTGTTGTGATCATTTTTCAATGTGCAGATATCTATCTCCAAATCAATGTGTTGTTACTTAGTTATACCTTAATAAATGGGGTGGGAGCCGGAGGAAGATGCAGAAATGAACCCCTCCAGACCTATAGCCATCTAATATGTAATAAGAGAGCCAAAAACACAGTATGGAAGACAACCTCTTCAACAAATGGTTCTGGAAGAATTGGTTATACACATGCAGAAAACTGAAGCTAGATACTTATATATAATGCTGTACCAGAATCAATCTTTTTAAAAAATTTTATTTACTGTTATTTTAGAATTGATATACAGAAAAGTTATAGTTACATGGATGAAGTGATGTATAATGAGTACAATTCTTTATGACCATGTCTCCCTTTTCATCAGTCTCTCAGTTTTTCCCGTGCATATCCACCCATAAGACATCCAGAGTCAATTATAAATGGATCAAAGACCTCAATGTAAGGCTAAATATAATGGAAATATTACAGGAAAGGGTAAGGGAAACACTAGGGCTCCTAGGATAGGTCACATCTAAGAAAAGATCCAAAATCAGAACAAATCAGAGACTGGACAAATAGGATTGCATCAAGCTGAAGAGTTTGCATGGCAAAGGACATAGCAGACAAGATGAATAGAAAGCCCACAGAATGGGAGAAGATCTTTAATAGCTATGAATCCATCAAGGACCTCAAATCTAATATACACTTAGGGCTCAAAACACCCCCAAAATAAACCATCAAAGAAATAACAGTCCAGTTATTAAATAGGTGAAATAGAGATTTCTCAGAAGAAGCAGTAAGAATAGACATATGAAGAAATGTTCAATATCACTGGACATAAAAGAAATGCAAATCAAAATAACATTGAGATTCCACCTCAATCCAGTTAGACTGGCCATTATCAAGGAAACTAAGAATAGATGCCGGCAGGGATGTGGCCAAAAGGGTATTACAAGTCAACTATAATTTTAGTGTGAATGTAAACTTGTTCACTCACTCTGGAAAGCAGTAAGGAGGTTTCTCAAAAGACTATGACCCAACCATCCCACTCCTTGGAATTTACCCAAAAGACCTTACAACCAAGGCCATACTAAACAGCACACCATATTGATTGAAGTGCTGTTTACCATACCCAAGATATGGAATCCACCCAGATGTCCCTCAGTGGATGACTAAAGCAAGAAAATATGCAATGTGCACAATGGAATTCTAGTCTTTCACCAGAAAGAATAATTTAGCATTTATAAAGAAAAAAAGGCTTGGAAAAATTATATTAACCAAATTAAGCCATACCCAAAGGAACACAAATTGCTTCCTTTGAATCTCAGAGCCTATACATGCCTAGGAAAGGACCACTGAGCTAAGTCCTCAGCCCACCTGGTTAGCATTTTGAAGACAAAAATTTGTAAGACCCCTACATTATTTAAGCAAACTCTCAAATTTGCTAATAATGCCTTCAAAATAAATGTGTACTGTGTAAACACCTATCTACTTGGAAGATAAAGAAAATCTAGAGTGTTCAAAGTAATGAAAAGTATCCATTACTGATGAATTAATAGCATTAATTGATTACTAATGGCATTAGGATAGATGCAAGGGAGAACTATGGAAGGGGTGACAATGGTTAGGATAGTACTCACAGTCTGACTTGTGGAATTGAAATCCCTTTGGACAACTACTTAAAAATGTTTTCCAAAAGATGCATTATCTTCATAGGCATTATGTTGAGTTGAAGCCCCTTTGCACAACTATTGAAAGATAATGAATAGTTTTTTTTCTTATTTCAAAGAAAAGCTTTTAAATTGAAATGAGTGCTGGGCACCAGTAGCTCACACCTATAATCCTAGTTACTTGGAAGGCTGAGATCTAAAGATGGCAGTTCAAGGCCAGCACAAGAAGGGAAGTCTATAAAATCCTTAACTACAATTAATCACCCAAAGCTGGAAGAGGAGCTCTGACTGAAATGGAAGAGCATGATCCCTGAGCAACAAAATCTCCAGGACAGCACCCAAGGCCTGAGTTCAAGCCCCAGGACACAATAAAAAGTTAACTTTCTGAATTTCATTAAGTCAGTGCTACTTAGAAAAAAACAGAAGAGGACAATTTGGCATCATCCTGAGGTAAAGAAGGCCAGTTCCTTCCCAGCATTTAATTTTCTCCCTTCCTTCTCCATTGGGATTAGTGAGTCTTTAGCAATTAGAATCCATGGACCAACTTGATTAATGAGCAAAGCTAAGCATTTACCTTTTCAGGTCAGCTGATTATCAGAACCCATTCTATATCCTCACCCTACAACTAGGTCCTTGTAGCCCATGTGTATGGCATGTGCCCTCCTGCCAGGGTCATCAGCAGAATAAGAGGACTCTTGTGTGGTCTTGTCTTCCTGCCAGCCCTGAGTTCTGAGCTGAGCATCTCACATGAAGCAGGGAATGAAACAACTGTCCTTTGGTCTCCTGGCAAAGACTCAGTGCAGCCCAGTAAGTGCTACTGGACTCGTGGATGGAGGTGGGATGGCAGTGACCTGGCTTATTTGCCAGGCTGACAGTGTATCTGAGGTAGCTGGATGGGAGGGTTACCAGGAGGCAAAGTTTATCTCAGATTCCTAGAATTTTTATATTCTTACAGTCATATTGTGAGGACTCTAATTACTGCTGTTTGCCCTCTGTGCTTATTCCAAGTAATCAAAGAATTTCTCCCACCAGAGCAGTATACTGGAGCTCTGTTATGTTCTCATACTCCCCAAATAATGACAATGATGATAACAACTTTAGCCATGATGTAATAAATCTTTAGTAGCTCTTCCAAATCCGACTTAGCTCACTTTCTTCATAGAGCAGGTAATTAAATAAAATAATCTGTCACTACATCTTTTCTCTATTATAAAGAAAACTCACACTCTATCATCATGACATAATTTAGAAGAATCATGAGTGTGTATGTGTGTGGGGGGTGTATGCTGGTTCTTGGGCTACAACTTAAGCCCTAGGCTTTCTTTAGTAACTTTTTATGGATAGTATAAAGGTTATATACACAGTGTTTGCAGTTGCATAAGTCAGGTAAAGATGACATTTTTTTGGACAGTGTCACTCCTTCCCTTACACCTGAGCTTTTTCACTCAAGGCTGGCATTCTACCACTTGAGCCACAGCTGAACATCCAGCTCTTTGCCAGTTTATTGAAGACAAGAGTCTCTTGCCTTCATGCATGAGCGCTTGCCTTGCATGCATGAGGCCCTGGGTTCGATTCCTCAGCACCACATAAGCACGAAAAATAAGCCAGAAGTGGCGCTGTGACTCAAGTGATAAAGTGCTAGCCTTGAGGCGAAGAGCTGAGGGACAGTGCCCAGGCCCAGAGTTCAGGCCCAGAGAGGAAAGTTTGTGAGAATATTTTTTCCATTTACCATCAAAAAGCCAAAAGTAGAACTGTGGCTGAAGTGTTAGAATGACAGCCTTGAGCAATAAAAGCTCGGCACAGAGCCTATGCCATAAGTCAAATACCAGGTCCTGCACACAAAAAATATTTAAAAATGTCCTGTGCTCTATTTAATTTCTGGAAGGTGGGCACCAATGACTTCTTTGGATTCTGAAAATTCCTCCTCTTGAATAGTTTCTCCTCTGAATTGTCTCTGAACATTTGTTGTTATTTTTTCTGCAGATTTTATCAATTACCTCCCCCTATGGTTCCTGGAATTTCCTTGTCCCAGGGATTGACATTTTGTTTTCCAGATTCTCTGGTCTTGGGCCGTGACAGAAGGGAAGGACAGATAGGGCAGGTAGAGGTCAGTGTCAATAGGCCTTTTGCTCCAAATCCTTTTTGTGCCAGTATTGGGGCTTGATTTCAGGGTGCTGTCCCTGAGCTTTTCTTTCTCAAAGCTGGTGCTCTTCCACTTTATTCATTCTTCCTTTCCTTCCTTCCTTCCTTCCTTCTTTCCTTCCTTCCTTCCTTCCTTCCTTCCTTTCTTCCTTCCT
>NW_012267504.1:258019-316118 GCF_000151885.1 Dipodomys ordii | reverse complement strand
TCCTTCCTTCCTTCCTTCCTTTCTTCCTTCCTTCCTTCCTTCCTTCCTTCCTTCCTTCCTTCCTTCCTTCCTTCCTTCCTTCCTCCTCTTCCTTCCTTTTCTTTGTTCTTTTGTTGGTTCATTGGACACAATGAGTCTCACAGTCTTCCCTATCTGGGCTGACTTCAAACCAATATCTTCAGATCTCAGTGAGTAGCAAGGATTATTTTTTGGCAGGGGGGGGTCCTGGTCGTGGGGCCTGAACTCTGGGCCTGGGTTCTGTCCTTCAGCTCTTCAGCTCAAGGCTAGCGCTCTACCACTTGAGCCATAGCACTAGCGCTCTACCACTTGAGCCATAGCACCACTTCTGGCTTTTTTTCTTTTTGCTTATGTGGTGCTGAGGAATCGAACTCAGGGCCTCAGGCATGCAAGGCAAGCACTCTAACACTGAGCCACCTTCCCAGCCCTGAGTAGCAAGTATTATATGCTTGAGCCTCCATCAGCTTCCAGCTTGGAAAAAGTATTTCTTAATCCACTGATGCCCTCCAAAGGTAGAGAGGAGATATTTTCTTATCTCTGCACTGCCTATTGCAAAGGATTTTTTTAAATCGGTCATGGGGCTTGAAATCTGGGCCTGGGTGCTATGCCTGTGCTCTTCAGCTCAAGGCGAGTGCTCTACCTCTTAAGCCATGGCACTTCTGGTTTATTAGTGGTTTATTGGAGATCAGAGTCTCATGGACTTTTCTGCCTGGGCTGGCTTTGAACCATGATCCTCAGATCTCAGGATAAAGAAAGCCAACAAACAAAGAGTTGTAACAGTCAGCTAGAATGGAGAAATACTGAAAAATACAAGGTTCTGGTTGCATTAATAGAATGATTTCTCACATTCAGGCAAACTTTGTACTTGAGTTTATTTTCTTTGCTCTCATGTTTGTGTCTACAAATCACAGCTGTAAATGTAAATGTAGAAGTAAATGTCATATGGTGACCAGGAAGACAGGGAGGCTGAGGAACTATAGTTCTCTCCAAGGCCCTTCCTACCTCCACCCAGTTTCACTGTTTCCTTCCTCTCCCATCTCTTTTCTTTCTCTTTTCTCCCTTTTTCTTTTCCTTCCATCCTTCCCTCCTTCTTCCCTCCTTCCTTCTTTCCATTCCTTTCTTCCCTTATTTCCTTCCTATCTTCCTTCCTCTCTCCCTCCCTTTTCCTTCCTGTCTCCCTCTATCTTTCCTTTCTTCTACTCTCCTTCCCTTCCTTCCTTTACTTCCTACTTTTCTCTCTTCCATTTATCTATTCCTCCTTTCATTCCTTTTTCCTTCCCTTCCTTTCTACCTTCTTTAGGTCTTTCTTTGTTTCAATGTACTACTAGAGGTCTACACCAGGATAATGGGCATGCTGAACAAGCTGTGGACCATTGAACTACACTTCCATTTCTGAAAGAATCCACTAAATCAACCCAAAGATGCAGCTGCCTCTTCCACATGAACCTCATTTCAAATGCTCAAGCCTGAGTAGATTTTTAAACTTATTTTATTATTATTGTTATTGTAGAGTTGATATACAGAGGTGTTACAGTTACATGGCTCAGATAATGAGTAATGAGTACTTTTTTTTTGAACCGTGTCTCCCCTTGACTCACTCTTTCTCAATTTTTAACTCTGGTCCCCACCCAGAAGATGTAAAGTTCTTTTTTCACATGGTGTCTAGTAAATACTACTGTTGAATTTCTTTACACTTTCATCCCCTTACCCTTCCAAATACAAACAAACAAGACAAAGGAAAACAAAAACAACAACAACTAAAAAATTCTCATTTCCTTTTCTTGGAGTTCATTTTATAAAATATTCTATATGATCATATGCACAGAGCTATATGTGCTTATAAATCTGAAAGTAAATACATTTATTAAATACCAACATACATATAAACACCCTAGGACATGATAAATTATATAGGACTGTAGACATTCACTGAGTTACATGGAATGCAAAATACAGATAATTAGCCAGTGGCATGTATACTCTATATTCCAATAATCTATCCTGTTTTTCAAAAGGTGTCCTAGCTACATGGAGCCACAGAACATGACAAAGTTCTTGAAACTTTACCTCTTGGACCTCACAGAGGATCCAGACCTGCAGCCTGCCCTCTTTGGCCTGTTGCTGTCCATGTACCTCATCAGAGTGCTTGGGAATCTGTTCATCATCCTGGCTGTTACCTCTGACACCCATCTCCACACCCCCATGTACTTCTTCCTCTCCAACCTGTCCAGAGCTGACACTGGATTCAATAGCAGCACCATCCTCAAGATGCTGCAGAATCTCCAGACTCACAGAAAACCTATTAGCTTAGCTATGTTGGCTGCCTAACTCAAGTGGTCTTGTTTTGTTCGGTTGCTTGGACAGTCTACTCTTGACAGTGATGGCCTATTACTGCTTGGTGGCCATCTGTCACCCTCTCCACTACCCCATCATTATGACGCCTCACCTCTGTGGCGTGTTGGTCATTTTCCATCAGTCCTTTGGGCTCCCTGATGCATTGCTTGAGAGTGTCTCAATTTAACTTCTGTACAGACATAGAAATTCCAAATTTCTTCTGTGACCCTCCTCAGCTCCTTAAGCTTGCCTGTGATAATACTGGCAATACTGACATATTCATCTTTTTCTTTGCTTCAGTCTTTGGTGGCCTTCCAGTCTCGGGGATCCTGTACTCTTATGTTCACATTGTTTCTTCTATTCTTGGGATTCCCATCAGCCAGTGGAAAATACAAAGCCTTCTCTACCTGTTGCTCTCACATGTCCATTGTGTGCTTGTTTTATGGGACAGCCATCGGGGCATACTGCAGTTCTGTTTTCGCAGCTTTCCCCAGGAAGGTGATGGTGGTCTCTATGATGTACACCATGGTCACTCCCATGCCGAACCCCTTCATCTACAGTTTGAGGAACAGAGACATCAAGAGAGCCCTTCAGAGGCTGCCGAGAATAACAGCCTTATATATATATACATATATATATATATATACATATATACATGTGTATATATATACATACATACACACATATGTTTGTCATGTTTTGACTTGTAGATCAGGAAAATCTGCAAAACCAAGCACTTAGAATTGGACGCATACTTGTAAATTTTGGTAGTTTTGATGACGATGCTTCATGTGTGAACATTGCTTGATTTTATACTTTGCATCTTGAATATTTCCTAAATCTGCATATTCAAGACTTGGTCTACTATCTGTAGCAATATCCAAAGGTTTTGGAAGCTTTTGAAAATAGAGCCTTGTGAGAGGAAGTTAGGTGACTGGTGGAGTGACCTCAAAGAAAGCACAGTGAAACCTTGTATCTTCTTTTTTCTCCAGAGTGGGCTAAAAGAGTATCTAATGAGCTTGCCCTCTGGGAAAAGCCACTGATTCCAGACAGGTCACATTCCCACCTACACAAGCTCCCTTGCAGAGATTCCAATCTACAGAAACCAGCCATCTCCTTCCTACGCTACCACACAAAGCAAATCCCTTCTCCCAATGTTAGGCTGGGAGGAAGGACACTAAGTTTGCAAGGCACAAATTTTTCTGCCTGCTCTAACTGATTTGAAAATTCAACTAAGCCACAAGGAAATTAAATTCTTCTTTGATGAGAGCATTTAATAACCTAGAGAACAAATTAAAATGCTAGGGCCAGAAGGAAAAGGAAAATTGAGTGTTACAATCTCCACTATTTGTGTATTTTTTTCTTTTTTGGGGGGTCCGGTCGTGGGGCCTGAACTCTGGGCGTGAGCACTGTCCCTCAGCTCTTCAGCTCAAGGCTAGCGCTCTACCACTTGAGCCACAGTGCCACTTCCGGCTTTTTTCTTTTTGCTTATGTGGTGCTGAGGAATCGAACCCAGGGCCTCAGGCATGCAAGGCAAGCGCTCTACCACTGAGCCACCTTCCCAGCCCTATTTGTGTATTTTTATGGCACCAGTTGAACCAAAATTTCTATTGCAGTGATCTCTGCATAAGAGGATTAGGAGTCACCATGACTATCTTCTTTTTCTTCTTTCCTTCTTTTCTTTCCTTGTTGTTACTTCTGTTTTCTGTCTTGTTTGTTCCTCTGCGTATCTTTGGGAGGTCAGAGGGGGCACAGAACTCAAAGGGAAAAGGTGAACAAATGCAGCATGGATGCTCCCCAGCACCTGTTGAACGTGAACTATACAAATTGGAGTTGGAGATGGCACTGACTAGGAGAGACTGAGGGAAGGGATGAAAGTGTGCAAAAGGGAAGGGATGAATTTCCTGAGTTTTGTGGCTGTCATTGCTCCGTCACAATGAAGTGACCAGCACTGTTGCTTGAAGCTGGGGGTTGGGCCCGTCATCATTGCCAGTAGAGCAACCGCCACTAGGCCACTGCTGCCAAGGTGCAGCCTCGGGGCTGCCCTGTGGAAAACCCACGGCGAGCTCTGATCGGGGTTCTGTGCTCCCCTGTGAGGCACGGGGAGGCCACTGGGTGCCGCCTCTTCAGCTTTTGGGCGCCCACACAGCAGCGACAGCTCCCCAGGGCCTTGGGTCGGTGCCTGCTTGTGACACCATCGTCACCGTAGCAACGGTTGTGAGGACGCTGCTGCCCTGTGCCCTCGTCCTAACGACCTTGAGGAACGTCGGGGTGCTTCTGTCACTCCAACCCCAGTCAAGGATGCCATACCACGCAAGCTTCTCAACTCCTGGTGCCCTGCACGGGGCCTATGGGGTCCTGGGTCCCCGCCATGGCCGCCGCCGCCGCCATGGCCGGCCGGCCGGTTTGTGGGATGACAGTACAGGTGCTGCCATTGCTTTGGCCCTCAAACCATTGCTTTGGACGATGCAGTCTCCATGGCTGCAGTCATCTTCATGACAAACTCCTGCATCTGCCACCATAACCGCTGCCAGCGCTGCCCGTGTAGCCTCTGCTGTGGACGCCACTGCCGTGTCTCCACACGAGCCGCTGCTGTGGCCGGCGCCGCCGCGCCGCCGCTGCCGCCATTCGCCCTGGGCTGCTCTTGTCTGGACCTCCAACCGTCGCCACCTCAGCAGGTCGTCCGGCCGAGGCCAGGCAGCCGCGCGGGGATGGCGGGATGACGGCCTGCATTGCCGGTGCTCCCTGTGCGGCCCGGCGGAGCCTGCGGCGCGGGCGCGGAGGTAAACGGCGGCTGTGGGCTCTGTGCAGCCTCGCCGGCCCCATACCGGCATCTTGAGGCCTCTGGCGTTGAGGTGTCCCAGTCTGAAACTTTGGTCTACCCCACTATGGCCCCCAGTTCCCTTCCGAGACATGGAGAAGCTATTGTGTGCCACCTCCTCAGCATTTAGGTCCCAAAACTGCAGTGACAGTGCCCCAGGCCCTTGGGTCTGCTGGGTGCTCGGGACACCATCGTCACCATAGCAACGGTTGGGAGGATGCTGCTACTCCAGTGCTTACATCATAGCAGCCTTGTCAGAAAAAGGAGGGACGCTTCTCCAAGCCCTTCTCCAGCCTCAAGGGTGTCCTACCATGTGACCTTGTGGACACCCAGTGCCTGTCCCCTCTGCCTTTCTTGAGGATAGATCTTACAGCCTGGGCAGGAAAGTCCTTGAAACTGTTATTTCCAAATAACCACCAGGAAATCACAAGTGGAGATGAATCTTGAAGTGGTACAGTTCTATTCTTCAGCAGAAAAGCTCAGTCCCTAAGTTCAACCCTACAACTGACCAGAAAAGGGGTAAAAAGATTAGCACCAAATGTTGTGTATGTGTTAGTCCTGGAGTTTGAAGTCAAAGGACACAGTTCCTGAGTTTTTTCTCTGAAGTCTGGTGCTCTATCACTTGAACTTAACCTCCACTTCCAACTTCTTTTTGGAAAGAAGATAGTGGACAGATAAGACTTTGAAGGACTTTCCTGCCCAAGCTGGCTTCAAACATCAATCCTCAGATCTCAGCCTCCTCAATAGCTAAGACTACATTATGAACCATTGGTGCCTGGATCTTTTGTACCATTTTTTAAAATTAGCATCATTTCATGTGGTCATACATAAATAGCTATTGGGCTATTGTGAACCTCTGCTAGGACTATCTTAGGTATATACTAAGTATTACAAATGAGAGAAACCTTGGAGCCTGTTTATTTGGGTCTGACTTACTTCACTGAATAGTTTTTTCAAGTTTTTGTACCTTCTTAAAGCTACTTAGTGTTGCTATCCCACTTCTAGCCTTCCACTCTGGATATGACATGAAACATCACTCTCATATTTCTTTTTCAATAATTGACTGAGAGATGCAAAAAACACCCAGAATGTCCTAGAATGTTCAGGGGAATGTGCTTTATCAGAACCAAGTCCCAGAAATTGCTTCAAAGGACACAAATGCTCATTAGGTTTCCTCAGAGTAAAAGAACCATGGAATGTAATTCACATGGACTGAAAATGGAACCAAGACAAATAGAGCCCAAATATTCAATGCACTCATGTGACAAAGGACATGGGAAACCTGAAATGAGTCTGGGGGAGGAGTAGATGGTATGGGGAGAATGATGGATGGGTTGAACCTATTGACTCTAATGTGCATCAATGAACACATAACTAGACACATTAGATTCTAACCCCCTTATGTGACATTTGAAGCTATGGAAAATTAAAATTAGGTGGAAACCATTCTTTGAAACAGAACCACAGTTACTTGTTATATCATTATTGCTACTTTTTCAATGACCTTTTGCCTAACATTACAGCTCAAAAATTTTGGCTAAAACTCTTGTTTCTCTGAAAACTGAAGAGAGAAAAGTATTGTTGGAGAATGACATGTCAAACATGACATCATTTGCCATAAAGCAAGCGTAAAATGAACTTGGTTTTTTTTAATAGTGTTTTTGTTTTGCATGATGTATTGACAAGGAACAATGCATCCTGGTTCCAAGATCTCTGTTTATTTTAATTTACTCTCCCAGATTCAAAGCAAATGATGACATATTACAAAGGAGAAGCCAAATAATTACTAAGTTTCCTGAAGGCTTCCTTCATGTCTCTGTTCCTTAAACTATAGATAAAGGGATTCAGCATCTGTGTCACTACAGAATACATCACAGAAGCGACTGCAGTCTTCCTCTGGGACTCAACGAATGCGGAGCTGATGTACACCCCAAAACCTGTCCCATAGAACAAGGAAACCACACACAGGTGTGACCCACAGGTGGAAAACACTTTGTACTTTCCTCTTGATGATGGCATCCTCAAGACTGAAGACACAATGTGAATATAGGAGACAATAATTCCGCAGAAAGGAACACCTGCGAATAGACTAGATGCTACATAGATCATTAGGTTATTGATGAGTGTGTCCGAACAGGCTAACTTGATGATCTGTGCAAGCTCACAGAAGAAGTGGGGGACTTCCAGGTGTGTGCAGAAGGACAGACGTAACACCATCAGAGTGTGGAGGAGGGCATACACTATGCTCATGAGCAGAGAGACAAGAACCAACAGAACACAGATGTGGGGGTTCATGATGACTGGGTACTTAAGTGGGTGACAAATGGCCGCATAGCGATCATAGGCCATCACTGCAAGGAGACAATTTTCTAAACTACCAAAAATCAACTCGGAACACACTTGAGAGAGACATTTTATGTACGTGATGCTCTGGTCTTGTGTGTGGATGTTCACCAGCATCTGGGGGACGGTGGTTGTAATAAAACAGATGTCATTGAAGGACAGGGTGGAGAGGAAGAAGTACATGGGGGTGTGGAGGTGAGGGTCAGAGATGATGGCCAGAATGATGAGCAGGTTGCCAAGGATGGTGATCAGGTACATGGACAGGAAGAGACTGAAGATGAGAGGCTGGAGTTCAGCATTGTCTGAGAGACCCAGGAGAAGGAATTCTAACATGTCTGTCTGATTTACACTTTCCATTTATACATGAACCTGAGAGGAAAGATAAGGTAAAAGATAATTTATATGGTATGCTCAGCAGTATCCTCAGAAAGTGGGAGAGATGTTTACTTTAATAAGAAAATTGGGAAAATAATTTGAGGTGCCAACTCAAGACTTATTGCTTGATGTCTACTGACTCTGAGGACCTGCAGACTTTGCTGAACTTAAAACTACAATAGTGAGTACTGAGAACCTGTTAATTATAAAAGAAATCTTCATCTATATTTGAATTAACATTAGTCTTCTACTTCCTCCTTTCCTTCTCTATTCAATCACCCGCTGTCTCAGTCCTGTTTTGAAAACAAGTTTTATTAAATGACAACTGTCAATATACATTTTGCCAGTGTCCAGAATAAAACAAATTGTAAGCCATTGATATTGTTATTGTTAGGATCATCTCCTATTTTTAAGTTAATTAAAAATCAAGAGTAAATTTATGAATTATGTCTTCTGCAATACTGGTTCTTTCCTGGATCCTCATATCACTGTCTTCTGAGTAGCTAAGATGATAAGCTCAGGCCACTGGCACCTGACATAACTTGATTTTGATTAGCTGCTGCAATATTTTACATATTATTTCAAATATTTTAAAATATATGCCACGCGGGCATTGGTGGCTCATGCCTGTATTTCTACAACTCAGGAGGCTAAGATCTAAAAGTTGTAGTTCCAAGCCAGCCTTCACAGAGAAGACCATGAACATGGTTTTAATCTATATCTTTATCTATATGTGTGTGAGAGTGATACATATTCCATGTATAAATATATGAGTGTATTGTTTAAACAGTATTAGATTTACACATGCCAAATATAATCTAGGCTCAAGAGTATTTCTGTAGATGGGGAAATATCTTCACCTGTACAGGAACTTGAATTTTCTGTTGGTAAAAACCATGACGGATGAAGTGATTGCTTGACTGTCATGATCATTTTGCAATGTGCAGACATCTATCTCTAAACCAATGTGTTGTTAATCAGTTATTTAATATAGAGTGTGGGAAGCCTGAGAGATGACTTATGAGGAGAAATGAATAGAATAAAAGCATTCAGAGGAAAATAATATGAATTTTTATCCTGCCAGCATATTTATATGAAATTTTACTGCTCATGTGCCTGCAATATCAGTCACAGACAAAAATGAGCAAAGAGATCCATATATGCATGATAAAATGCCAACATGAGCTGGTCACCTGTTACTTATGCCTGCAACACTACTCAGAGGCTGAGAACTGAGGATCACAATTCAAAACCAGCCCAAGCAAGTAAGTCCATAAGAATTTTATCTCCTCTAAACTACTAAAAAGAAGTGGAACTTTGGCTCAAGTGGTACAGGGCTAGCCTTTGAGCAAAAACAAGCAAACGATAAACTCAGGGACAGTACCTGAGTCCTGCATTCAAGC
The DNA here is from genome assembly GCF_000151885.1 of Dipodomys ordii. Taxonomy (NCBI): domain Eukaryota; kingdom Metazoa; phylum Chordata; class Mammalia; order Rodentia; family Heteromyidae; genus Dipodomys; species Dipodomys ordii. Next base: position 306,824 of record NW_012267504.1, on the reverse strand, counting down.
TCCAGGGCCAGCACGCATGCACACACACACACACACACACACACACACACACACCAAAGAAGCAAATGTGAATGCCTATAACTACCTCAAGGAAATTTTTTCCTGTAGAAAGAAAAGTGAAAGAAGACTTCAGTAGTAACCAAATGCATTTGGAGGGAATATAGAATAAAATGAAGGACAGCTCCAGTTAAACAGAACCTGACGTCCAAATTCCACCTGACCTCACTTGCAGTATATTAACAAAGTGACCACTTGTTACCTGGTTCATTTTGGAGAGAATGGTATCCAAAGGCTGTCTCACCTGGATATTGAGGATGGAAGATACAAATGCAGGAAGTGCTCCTAGACCTGCTATGTCTTAGAGGCCTCATCAGCTATTATTTGCCTCCGAAGAAGTGACTCCAATTTGGATTCTTTATTAGGCTGCTGAGTCGTCTCACACCTACATTTTGCAGACTTTGTGTCCCTGCAGACTCAATGTCCAAAGCTCCTTGTTAAAGTAGCAATGTTATCATCATTCATATCCCAGGGGGCTAATGTCCTTGCAGTCCAAACATAGAGAAGCATGGAATCCAAGATGGCCACTCCCTGGACTCAGAAAGACAGGCTTGCATCATCCAATTTTCTCCATTCTTTCACCTCAGTGCCATCTTTTAAAGAGCTGGCATACATCACGTTTTTTCCCCCTAATAAATCCCACAGTAGTATTTTGGGCTAAACCAAAGTTTTCAATAATAATCATCCTCAGACACAATTAATACTTCCACACATTCTTCCACACATTTGGGACAGTGGATTTCAGAATTAAAGCCAAATTATCCAAGATACAGGTTGAGAATCAACTTTTGCCTTAATCCTGAGTGTCACACTGAACAAGTCCCACACATGATGGATGGCAATCACAGATAAGTTTAGTGCAAAAGGAGGAAATTTCAGTTTTCTCTAATGGTAAAAAGCTGGCACTAGAATAAGAGAGAAAGCAGACCAGCACAGAATACAAGAGTTTGACCTCTTTTGTTAAGTTGGGCTCTACTCAAGGCATTGAGTGTTGCTTCTACTTTTTAAAATGTAATTTTGGACAAAGTCACCTTTCCCTTCTCTTGTTCCCAGTTTCCCCCTCCTGTCTCTTCCCACAAGTTGCATTGTTCAGCTTTCACATAGTGTCTACTGAATAGCATGGTAGCATTTGTTCAAACTTCCTCCCTCCTCTTCTGCATCCCTTCTTAGTCCCAACACCCCCTAAAACAAAACAAAACAAAACCATGTTTCAATTTCCTGGAATTCATTTCAATAAAAAGTATTTTAAATGTTTTGAGGAGTTATGCCTGTGAGTTCCCTAAGGGTAACCTTTTTTAGTCTGTGTGTGAATGTCTAGAGTCCTGTATAAGTTATCATGTCCAGTTATATTGTAGATCCCACTTCACATATCAGAGAAAACATGCACGTTTTCCCCTCTAAGCTTGGCTCATCTCACTTAACATGGTTTATTCTAGACCCATCCATTTTCCTGCTGCCTCTACTTTTTCATAGGCTCAGCATTCACTCAAGAATATTTCCAACATTTTCTCACTGTCTGTCTTAATATCTTACTGTCTTACTGTCTCAGAGAAGCAGCTCCTCATCAGACTGTTGTGTGGTATTGTTGACAATCATCTAATCTTATTCCCTAGAACATATGATTCATAGAATTTTGAAACATCTAAAATACATGCTTTTCTTATAATAACAGAATGATGTACATAGGCTCTATACCATTACACAGAGCTTGTCACTTATACCAGGAAGTAGAAGAGCTGGAAGGGATGGAAACTCTATAACTGGGCATAATTTCACCTGCAATGCACAGGCAGTCATTGCCCTCTGCCCTACCAGAGAGTTTGCAAGGGAAATGAACCTTCAGAATCATCCCAGTTGTCATGGGATCCAGGTCTTTAAACTGTGTCATTTAGTCATCAATGCAGTCTTGGACATGCTAAGAAATCTTGACTGAAGCATTTGCAGAATGGGAAGAAAGGACAGGGCTGTCTGGCAGTGGCCCACTGAGATACTAGCAGCATACTTGATCGGATATTTACTTTGAGAAATATATTTATATGTATACATTTTCTATATTATGTCTTCCATAATATTTAATTAATAATTAATCATTACTTGATTAATACAAATTTTATATGTTATAGTATAATTTATATTGCATAAATTTCTAAATTTATAAAATTATTTATTTAATATGGTACTAAATATATATATTATAAATCACATTTACTTATATATACTATAATATAAATATTCAATAATAAATGCAAATAATATATCAGTATCATTATCTTATTTATTTATTTGTATTATAAAATATGTAAATGTCATATATTAAATAAATATATATAACATAAATTAACTATTATATATATTTATGTGCTTATAAACATAACTATATATACATGTGTTACAGATCACATATTTATTATGGTATTATGGATGTTGGCTCTCACGTCTGTTGAATAAAATTGCAAATTAATGTAAAAGTGTTACAAGTTAATTCTGCATTTATAACAATATGTTGAGATAAGAAAAGTAGGGTTTCTAACAAAGTCAAAAGTCACCTAGTCATTATAGTCTCCCTCTTTACAGAAGATGCATGAAAGAGTCAGAAATTTGACTCAGGAAATACACTACCTTTGATTTACTCCAGAAACTCTGTGCAAAGGAAAGGACACATGGGCACATCGATGGAAACAAAACTATGGATGAGATTCCTCAAGGTAACTTTCATTACCTTGATCCCCCAGAGAGTTGACCAAAGAGTTCAGCATTTGAAGGACTGGATTAAACATCATGGAAACCATTGCAATCTTTTTTTTGGGGGGGGGGTCCAGTCGTGGGGCCTGAACTCTGGACCTGGGTGCTGTCCCTCAGCTCTTCAGCTCAAGGCTAGTGCTCTACCACTTGAGCCACAGCTCCACTTCCGGCTTTTTTTTCTTTTTGCTTATGTGGTGCTGAGGAATCGAACCCAGGGCCTCAGGCATGCAAGGCAAGCACTCTACCACTGAGCCACCTTCCCAGCCCCCATCGCAATCTTTTAAAGTCAGTCAGTAAATGCCGAACTAATGTACATCCCAAAAAATATATACACTAGAACAAGGAGATGGCAGACTGGTGAGACACAGAGGTGCAAAAGTTTTCACTTTGATTCTGAAGATGGAACTCTCAAAACACAGGACACAATGCAAATAGAAGGGAGAAGTATTCCAGAAGGAAGAAAGCCTTCAGGTATCCAAGATAAAATAATTTCTCATGGTATTCTTTGTCAGATCAATTTCATTCATTCATTCACTCATTCACTTATTCATTCATTCAACCATTTATTGTCAGTTTGAGACCAGAACTCAAAAATTCAGTACCTGCTGCTTTCACTCATTGGCTAGCACTCTCCAACAGGGCCACACTTCTTTTTATTTTTAATTTGCTTTTTGAAATTATTTTGAAGTAGTTGAACAAAGAGGTTTCTGTTCAACATGGCAGTTGGTGGGTACAATGCATTTTGATCAGTGTTAACCCTTTCCCCATCTTAACCCATTCTCCCCCATCTCTCCCAAACCCACACATCCCCCACTAGTTACCTGATTCAAATTTTCGTATTTTTAAATTCAGTAGCATAATTTGGGATCTTAATAGTACTTTTTGTACATTGCTAAGTATTAGTTTAATCAGTTCCATCAACTGTTGATTTTTTTGTTACAAAATTTCTTTTTTTATTTCCTTAGTTTCACATAGTAATCAACCCCTAACACATTTTAGTTATGGTCACATCCATAAGGATATGAGTATAAGCAATTATGGAAAAAACTTCATGGCAGAACATACATTGTTCCAGCAATAATAGCTTTGACCAACTATGTTATCTGAAAATTGCTATCAGATATGAGTGGTTTAAGATCATTATGCTATCTTTGACATACATGGGAAAAACATATTTTCACTTTCAATAAGAAAAAGAAAATTCTTCAGGAGGCTGAGATCTGAGGATCATGGTTTGAAACCGGCCCAAGGAGAAACATCTGGGACACTCTAAGCTCCAATTAACCTCTTAAAATTCAGAAGTGGAGCTATGTTTCAAGCAGTAGGCTGCTAGCCTTAAGTGAAAATAAAGTCAAGCTCAAGGATAGATCCCAGGCTGCAAGATTGGCAAATGATGTTGATGCTGATTAAGATGATGATGATGATATTAAAAATAATAATAAATTTGAGTGAGGGTCTTTTCTTCCTTCATCTCTCATTCCTATCTCCCTCACTCTTTCCCCCTCCCTCATTTCCTTCCTTCCTTCCTTCCTTCTTTCTTTCCTTCCTTCCTTCCTTCCTTCCTTCCTTCCTTCCTTCCTTCCTTCCTTCCTTCTTTCCTTCATTTTTCCTTCATTTTTGTCAATACTATGATGGAACTCAGGACCTGAGAACTGTGTAAAATGTCCTGTATAATATAATGTCCAGAGTCCTGTATAATTTATCATGTGCAAGTGTATTTTTTGTGTTTTACCATCCAGTGTGTTTACCTGTCAATTTAAAGGCACATTCTAATTACCACAAATGAGGGAAATCATATCAATACCAAACTTCAAACACTATTACAAAGCTGTAGTAATAAAAACAAATTCTTAGTACTGGTAGAAGAAGAGTCCTGAGGACCAATGGAATAGAATAGATGACCCAGAAATGAACCCACAGACCTTTAGCCACATAACATTTGATAAGGGAACAAAAATTGTAGGATAGAAGCATGACAACTTCTTCAAAAACTGAGGCTAGCAGAATTGGTTATAAACATGCAGAAAATTTAAGGCATGTTCTTATATATCCCCCTGCAGCAGAATCAATTCTAAATGGATCAAAGACCTCAATGTAAGGCCAGATATCACAGAACTATTACAAGAAGGGGTAGAGCTTCTAGGCACAGGTTGAAACTTCCTAAGTAAGGATACAGAATCATAATAAAGTAAGACTAGATAAATGGAATTTCATCAAGTCAAAGAGCTTCAGCATGGGAAATTACTTAGCTAAACGTAAAGAAATGTTCAACATCTCTGGCCATAAAGGAAATGCAAATCAAAACATTGAGATTCCTGCACCAGACAAATAGAACAAGAAAATGTGGCATATATACATAATGGAATTCTATGTTTCCATCAGAAAGAATGATATTGCACCATTCGTAATGACATGGAAAGGCTTGGAAAAACTTATAGTAAGCAAAGTAAGCCAGACCCAAGAAACATAAATCACTTCCCTTGAATCTCAGACCTTATGCATGCTAGGCAAAGACTGCACCACTGAGCTTAGCCCTCAGCCTACCTGGCTCACATTTTGAAGACAGATATCTGAGAGACACCTCAGTTGCTTAAGCAAACTATCAAATTTCCTAACAAGTGATTCAAAATAAATAACTGTGTACTGTATAAACCACACATCAACTTGGAAGATTAAAGGATATTCTAGACTGTTCAAAGTAATGGAAAGCAGACATTACTGACACAGGTAATTTCCATCTCCAACACAGGACTAAGGAAGAAAAGATTTGCAGTTCTCCTTAAAGTATATATTACAAAGGTGAAAAATATGACAACATATTTTATTCACAATATAGGGCAAACTGTTTATATTCTGTGTGAAAACTATTGAAAGATAATAATATAGCTTTTTAAAATTCCAAAATAAAATCATTTTAAATTGAAAAAATAAACAAAAAACCCACTTAGTGCTGTGTACCAATAATTCAGACCTGTAATCCTAGTTACTCAGGAGGTTGTGATTTGAGGATGGCAGTTCAAAGCCAGCCCAGTTAATTACCACAAAACTGAAAGTAGAGACTCAAGTGGTAGAGAACAAGCCTTGAGCAAATACAGCTCAAAGACTGCACCCAGACCCCGAGTTCAAGCCCCAGGACACCACACACACACACACACACACACACACACACATATACACACACATACACAAACTAGTGTCTAAACTTCATTAAATTCCTACAACTTAGAAATCAGAAGAAGAAAATTTGGCTGCCTCATTAGGTAAAAAAGGCCAAATTCTTCCTAGAATTAATTTTCTTCCTTTCCTTCTCCATGGGATTAGTGAGTCTTTAGCAATTAGAATACATGAGCCAACTTGACTAATGATCAGCTATGAGCATTGAGATTCCAGGTCAGCTGGTTATAAGAACCCATTCTGCATCCCAGCCCTACACCTGGCTCCTTGTAGCCCTATGGTCTGTGTGGTAGTGCGTGCTTCTTCCAGGCTCACCAGTGGAACAAGAGGACTTCCCTGTGGTTGTGTCTTCCTGCCAGCTCTGAGCACTTAGCCGAACATCTCACAGGAAGTATGAAATAAAATGACTAAGTATCCTTTGGTCTCCTCCCAAAAAAGACCCAGTGCAGCCCTGTAACTGCTCCTAGATACTAAATGGAGGAGGAGAGCAGACCTGGTTTGTTCACCATGCTGACAGCATAGCTGGAGTAGCTAGATGGGAGGGTTACCAGGAGGCACAGTTTATCTCACAGCCCTAGGACATTTGTATTCTGACTTATAGTATTAGTGGGAAGGCTACTGTTGTGTTTGCCTTCCATACTTGTTCCAAGTCATCAAAGAATACACCAGAGCAGGATGCAGGAATTCTGTCATGTCTTTACCCCCCAAAGTAATTATGATGATGATGATGACCTTCACTATGATGTAAAAAATCTTTTCCTAGGCCTTCCAAGTCCAGACTCTCAGCTCACTTTCTTCATGGAGCAATTAAAACAAAATCTATGTCACTACACATTTTCTCCATAAGGAAAATCTACACACTTTATCATCATGACACATTTTATCATCATGACACATTTTAGGATAGGAGAATGAAGTGTGTGTGTGTGTGTGTGTGTGTGTGTGTGTGTGTGTGTGTGTGTGCTGCTCTTAGGATTACAACTTAAGCCCAGGGCACTGTCCCTAGCCTTTTAAAATATATTGTTATGGTTATTATAAAGGTTATTTGCAAAGGGGTTGCAGTTACATAAGTCAGGTAAAGAGTGCATTTTTTTGGACAGTGTCACCCTCTCCTTCATTCCTGACCTTTTACACTCAAGGATGACATTCTACCACTTGAGCCACAGCCCCACTTCCAGATCTTTGCCAGTTAATTGGAGATAAGAGCCCCAGGCACTTTGCTGCCTAGGCTGGCTTTGAACCATGATCTTCACATCATGTATGAGCCATCAGTGCCCAGGTAAGAATTGAATTTTTCACAATTTTTATTGTTGTTTTGATACTCAGTAGATGCAGTTAGGATTAAATCTAGACAATAAGATTCCCCTCTGCACCACCACAGGGCACCTGTCTCTTTCCTACCAAGCCAATATGATATTTCTGTTCTTGTTGCCCTGGGCAATAGTGATCTCTCTGTCGATTTCCCTTTTGGTGTTTCCTATACCTCAGAGGAGATCTGTGGGTGTCCTTGCTGTAGCCGCTGCAGGAAGCATGGCTGATATTACAGGTGGAGCCACAGAAAGTGTTAGCACTGGAGAGTTCAGCGCACCTGCATTTCTGCCCTTTGCTCTGAGATTTTTGCTTCTTTGTCTCACAGTCTTCTTCACCCTGTGATATCAACCCAGGCCCATCTCTGAGGGAACTCTGTTGGGTGTTACTCTGAGCAGACAACAGAAAAGAATTATATAAATATATATGTATATATCTATATATAGTGTACCTTAGGAAATTGGAGTACAAACTCTAGCCCTCTGCTTTTAAACTTCTGAACTTTAGTGAAGCATTGAACAAGTCACTTGGTTGGACCTCAAAGGCCCAGGATTCCATTTTGAGTGTTTCTATGTCACCTGTGGGTCCCTGGGCAAGTTTTTTATGTGGTAATGTAAATTGTCTCTGCTTGTTCCAAGTACACTGAGCTTCAACTGAAAAATCATGACACTGCATATGACTAAACATGAGAGATTCAGATAATTTGGAAATATAAATATTAGAAATTATTGTTATTAATACACTAGGTAGAATAAGTCATATCCTTCAACTAATATTTCCTGTCATCTGCATGTTTATGTTTCCCTATATTGCTGAAAGTTTTTACTATTTTGTTGTTATTATTATTATTATTGCTTTGCCATTTTTCCTCCTGCTATTTTTATTTTTTAACTGTTTTAGAATTTCAGAGTTAGGAGATTTTATTAAGTGGCAGAGTCAGGCCATGGGTAAATAACATTTCAATCAATTTCCTGCCATCTTCCTGGTATGTATATTTGCCTTAGGTTATATAGGAATAATCGGGGATCAGGGGTGGAAAGGTACTCATAGATAAAATAGTCCCAAGTCACAGGTGTTGTCTGGATGTGGTCAGAGGTATCATCAGGTGATCTGACAGTCTGTTTTCTCAGGATCTGTTTTGTGGTGTCTAATACAATAAGAGTCATGGGCAGAACAGAGTGTTGGTGGCTCATCCCTGTAATCCTAGGTACTCAGGAGACTGAGATCTGAGGATCATGGTGTAAAGCCATCCCAGACAGGACAGTATGTGAGGTGCTCATCTCCATTTAACCATCAAAAAGCCAGAAGTGGAACTGTGGCTCAAGTGGTAGAGTGCCAGCCTTGAGCAAAAAAAGGGTCAGGGACAGTACCTAGGATCTGAGTTCAATCCCAGGTCTGACATTAAAAAAAATAAAAAAGGCCTGTACTTTATTGAGTTTCTGGAAGGTGGTCACCAGTGACTTGTTTGGATCCTGAAAATTTCCCCTCTTGTTTGAACCAATTTTTCTCTGAATTGTTTGTCTCTGTGTTTTTTTCCGGCATATTTATCAATTAACTCCTGTGGTTCCTGGAAGTCCATTGTCCCAGAGATTGGCATGTTCTAAGACGCTCTGGTCTTGACCCATGTCAGGAGAGAAGGATATACAGGGCAGATAGCCATCAATGCCAATAGTCTTTTGTCCCAATTCGTTTTATGAACATATTGGGGCTTGATCTCAGGTCACTGTCCTGAACTTTCTTTCTCAAAGCTGGTGCTCTACCACTTGATCTGAAGCTGCCCTTCTTCCTTCCTTCCTTCCTTCCTTCCTTCCTTCCTTCCTTCCTTCCCTCCTTCCTTCCTTCCTTCCTCCCTTCCTCCCTTCCTCCCTTCCTCCCTTCCATCCTTCCTTCCTTCTTTTTCTTTCCCGATTTCTCTCTCTCTTTCTTCTTTTGTTGGTTCATTGGAAATACAAGTCTCACAGTCTTTCCTGCCTGACGTGACTTCAAACCACTATCCTCAGATCTCAATCTTCTGAGTACCAAGGATTACCACCAACATCCAGCTTGGAAAAAATATTGCATATTCCATGGATTCTCTCTAAAGATAGAGAGTAGATATTTTCTTGTGTTCTCTACACTGGATGTCTCATAATGTTCTTTAGCCTAAGGTCTCTAAAGGGAATGATGTGAAAGCATTGACATGGAGTAGAAACTCAATGAAAAGGGAGTTGTAAGAGTCAGGTAGAATGAAGAAATAATGGAAGATACAAAGTTCTAGTCTCTTTGCATCAACACAATGAATTCCCACATTCAGAGAAATTTTATACTTTATAGTTATTCCTACCTTTTCCTACCCTTCCATCCTTTCCTCCTCCTTTTCTTCTTTCTTTCTTCCATCCTTTCCTCCTCCTTTTCTTCTTTCTTTCTTTCTTTGTTTCTCTTCCTTCCTTCCTTCCCTCCTTCCTTCCTTCCTCCTTCTCTGGTTTCCTTTTCTTTTCTTATCCCTCCCTCTCTTCATCCCTCCCTCCTTTTGTCCTTTCCTTCTTCCTCATTCTTCTTTCCTCCCTTTCTTCCTTTCCTTCCTTCCTATTTCCTTCCCTCCCTCCTTTGTTTATTCCTTCCTCCTTTCTTTCTTTCCTCCTTCCCTTGCTCCCTCGTTCTTGACCTCCCTTCCTTCTCTTTCTCCTTTTCTTCCATCTTTTCTTCCTTTCCTTCCTTCATTCCTTCATTCTTCCCTTCCTCTCTCTCCTTCTTTCCCTTCATTCCTTCCCTTTCTCTTTTGCCTTTCTTTCCTTCCTCTGCCCTCTTTCTCTCCCTTTTCCTTTCTTTCTCCCTCTCTCTCTTCTTTCCTTCCTTCCTCTCACCTTCCATTCCTTCCTTTTTTCCTCCTCTTCCCTTTCTTCCTTCCCTCACTTTCTGCCTTCCTTCCCTTTCTTCCTTTTGTCACTTTCTTCCTCCCTCCTTCCTTTCCCCTTTGCTTCCTTCTCCCATTCTTCTTCTCCTTCCTTCCATGCATTACTGGAAATTTTCCCCAGGGTCTCAGACATGCTGGATAAGCTGTGAGCCACTGAGAAACACTTCCATTTCTGAAAGAATACACAAATCAACCACACATGCAGTTACCAATGCCATGTGAATTTATGGAAGAAAAAAATTAAACCTGATCTTAATTATTCACTGCTCAAATGTAAGTAGACTTTTTAGCTGAATGAATGAAAAATGCAGGTAATTTGCTAATGACATGCATAGTACTATACTACTTTACTTATACCATAACCTCTTTTGTTCAAAAGGTGTTCTAGCTACATGGAGCCACAGAACTTAACAAGTGTCTTAGAATTTATCCTTCTGGGACTGTCAGATGATCCAGACTTGCAGCCTGTCCTCTTTGTGGTGTTCCTGTTCATATACCTGATCACAGTGCTCGGGAATCTGCTCATCATCAAGGCTGTCACCTCTGACTTCCACCTCCACACCCCCATGTACTTCTTCCTCTGCAACCTGTCATTAGCTGACATTGGATTCAGCAGCACCACCATCCCCAAGATGCTGGCAAACCTCCAGACTCAGAGCAAATCTATTAGCTATGCTGGCTGCCTAATGCAGGTGGCCCTTTTTGCTTTGTTCGGTTCCTTTGACAGTCTACTCTTGACAGTGATGGCCTATGACCGCTTGGTGGCCATCTGTCATCCTCTTCGCTACTTAATCATCATGAACCCCCGCCTCTGTGGCATACTGGTCCTTCTGTCATTGTCAATCAGCCTTTTGAATTCCTTGGCGCACTGCTTGATGGTGTCACAATTTAACTTCTATGCAGTCACAGAAATTCCTAATTTCTTCTGTGACCCTCCTCGGCTCCTTAAGCTTGCGTGTGATTATACTTCAACTACTGATATATTCATCTTTTTCCATGCTTTAGTCTTTGGTGGTCTTCAAGTCTCTGGAATCCTGTATTCTTATGTTCGCATTGTTTCTTCTATTCTTAGAGTCCCATCAGCTAGTGGGAAATACAAAGCCTTCTCCACCTGTGGCTCTCACCTGTCCATCGTGTGTTTGTTTTATGGGACTGCCATTGGGGTTTACTGTAGTTCAGTTCTTTCAGTTGCCCCCAGGAAGGTGGTGGTGTTCTCCATGATGTACACTATGGTCACCCCCATGCTGAACCCTTTCATCTACAGTTTGAGGAACAGAGACATCAAGACAGCCCTTCAGAGGCTAGTGAAAATGACAGCCTAATACATGTGTGTGTGTGTATACACATATACATGTGCATATACACGCATATATGCATACATACATATATATATACATACATACATACTTAGGTTATGTTATCTGGGTTTGTAAATCATGAAATTCTGCAAAACCAAGCACTTAAAATTGGAAGCACACTTGTGAGTTTCAGCAGTTCTGATGATGATGACGATGATGTTTCATCTGTAAACATCACTTCATTTGAGAACTTCTATAGTTTGGATCTTCAATGTTACCTGGAATCTATCAAGTTCAAGACATGTTCTACTTTCTGGTATCCTGGGATGGTGAAAGCTTTGAAGATGGAGCCTTATAGGAGGAAGTTAGGTCATTGGTGGTGTGACCATAAAGAGAGCACGGTGAGACCCTGTACCTTCCTCATTCTCACGATATTACCAGTCATCTTCTTTCACTATTCCTCTTAATTTCTCCTTCCTCCTTCCCTTCCTTCCTCCCTCCCTCCCTCCCTCCCTCCCTTCCTTCCTTCCTTCCATCCTTCCTTCCTTCCTTTTCTTTCTTTTTTCTTTTCTTTCTTCCTCACTTTTTCTTTCTTTCTTCCTTCCTTCCTTCCTTTCCTTCTTTCTTTCTTTCTTTCTTTCTTTCTTTCTTCTTTCTACCTTTCTTTCTACATTTCTTTCTTTCTTTCCCTTCCTTTCTGCCTTCCTCCCTTTTCTTCTTTTCCTTTCTTTCCTTCTTTCTTTCCTTTCCTTCTCTTTACTTCTTGGTTGGCTTTTATTTGTATTCCTTCAGATTTAAGCCTTGTGAATAGCTAGGGTTACAAACTGAGTCACCAATGCTCAGAGTTCTTTCTGATTAATATTTTTTCCCCAAAATGCTTTCCTGTTCTTTATGATGTCCATTTTTCCTTTCCTGCTTCAAACACCTTTCTCTATTACTCTGTGATCTGAATCACAGGAAGGGTCAGATTTTTCTATTTAGCCGTTTGTCATTCTTTCACTAGTGGTCACTCACCATCACCCTTTATTTATTTATCCCATTATGCCCCTTAATGTTGTGGTTGCTATTTCCTATTGGTGATTATATCTTTTCAGTTATTATATATATATATATATATATATGTACACACACACACACATATATATATATATGGTGATGAACAGGGGGTTACAATCATATAAGTAAGGTAATGAGTACATTTAATTTTGTTTTTATTTTTAGTACATACTTTTATTGTTAAGAAACTGTACAGAGGGGTTACAGTTACATGAGTATGGTAATGAGTATATTTCTTATCGAGCATTGTTACCTCCTCCTTTGTTTTCCCCAACCATCCCTTCCCTCCACACCTCCCCAATTCCTCCCTCCCCCCCCAAGTTGTAAAGTTGATTTTCAACATAGTGTCTCATACATCTTATTATTACAATGTATCAACCTATATCCTTATTTCAGCATTTTGTTATTTCCCCTCCCCTCCCCAAATTAGGCAAATGAAATACAAGATGCAGGACACCAGAATCAAATACTGTTAAAACAGGGATTATACCATGAGGGGAAAACATTCAACAAATCATAGTACATTTTAAATGCAATAGAAACAACAGCAAGAAAGATAAAACCTCGTGTCCCTATCTTGGAGTTCATTTTGCTTAGCATCATCTTATATGGTCATATGTACATAGTTTTTTACCTTTTCTGATTGTCCTAGATATATACTAGTTATTGAAAATAAGGGAAACCATGGGACCTATGTTTCTTTGTGCCTGGCTTACTTCACTTAATACAATTTTTTCCAAGTCTTTCCATTTCCTAACAAATGAGGTGATGTCATTCTTTATGATGGAGGCATAGAATTTTGAAGTTACTTCCTCCCTTGTTTTCTCCCACTAACCGCTCCCCATTCCCTTCTGCCCCAAGTTGTAAAGTTCATTTCCAACATAGTGTCAAGGGCTGGGAAGGTGGCTCAGTGGTAGAGCGCTTGCCTTGCATGCTCGAGGCCCTGGGTTCGATTCTTCAGCACCACATAAGCAAAAAAGAAAAAAACGGAAGTGGTGCTGTGGCTCAGTTGGTAGAATGCTAGCCTTGAGCTGAAGAGCTGAGGGACAGTGTTCAGGCCCAGAGTTCAGGCCCCACCCGGACCTTCCTCCATTCTCAAAATACAAACAATACCCTTAAAGGGTCCCCTAATTTAGACGTATGCCAACATAGTGTCTAGTGAGTATCATTGCTGTATTAGTTCATCCTTTGTCCTGGTCTTTATGTGATGCTCTTTCCCTTCCACAGATCAGATAAACTTATATATAAGACAAAGGGTACAGAAAACTAAAGCAAAAAATTCAGGGATACTGCAAACAGAACATAATAATGACCTCTTGTTTCCAAGATAGGCTTCATTATATATGGTCCTATGCACTTAGTGATTGGTCTATTGTGATCCTCTGATAAGAATATCATAGACATATTCTAATTATTACAAATGAAGGAAACCATGAAACTACATTTTAAGCCCAAAGAAATATTGGTTATAATTTTCATCTTTCAACCATTACCAATGAAATAATCTACAGAGCATCAATTGCATGAACATTACTAATATGCTTTTCTCTTTTCTTGATCAATACATCAATAAATGGTCACTTGAGGAATGAAGACATTTTGTCAACCTGTATGGTCAAATGTGCTCAGAGAGCAAAGGTCATCACCAAATATAGGCTACAGTAGCCTACTTTCAAGTACTGTGTGGCTATAATTGTGCCTGTGAATCACCTAAGGGATTATAAATAAATTTTATTGTGCCTGTGGATTGCTCAAGTCCTCATAAATGTACCATTATCCTGTTTTCATTTTCTAATGAGAATAAAAGATCATGTCATTTCTTAACAAAAGCTCTTCTTCTTTTCTCTACTCTTTCCTTTCCTTTCCCTTCCCTTCTCTCTCCCTCTCACTTTCCCTTTCTTCCTTCATTTTTCTTTTTGTTCTTCCTCACTCCCTTGCTTCTTTCCTTCTTTGCTACCTCCCTCCTCTCCCTTCCTTCCTTCCTTCCTTCCTTCCTTCTCTTTTTTTCTGGTCATGGGCCCTGAACTCTGGGCCTGGGCGCTGTCCCTCAGCTCTTCAGCTCAAGGCTAGTGCTCTACCACTTGAGCCACAGTGCCACTTCTGGCTTTTTTCTTTTTTGCTTATGTGGTACTGAGAAATCAAACCCAGGACCTCATGCATGCAAGGCAAGTGCTCTACCACTGAGCCACTTTCCCAGCCCCCCTTCCTTCTTTCCTTATTTCCTTCCTTCCTTCCTAGATAAGGAGATGGTATTTGGATTTAAACTCTGAGTCTTTCCACTCTTAAGAAAATCCTCCACCTCTAGAGTCCTGTCTGTAGTTCTTTTGCTTTGATTTTTAAAGATGAATTCTTGTTTTTTCCTAGGGTGGGACTTGAACAATAACTGTCATACCTCTGCCTCCTGCAGAGATGGGAATATAGATACATTTGACCCCAACAAACATTTTTTTGCCTAGGCTGTACCAAAATGCAAATATCCTATCTCTGCTTCCCAAAGTTAGCTGGGATTACAGGCATGAGCCAGTGAATCCAGCCTGCTCTTTCATCAGTCATAAAAGCCCGATTAGAATCTCACCTTTCAAACACACTTGCCTAACATTCATCATGACCAATTATTTCTTGGGTTTCTTGGTCTTGTGACACATAACCACAAACTTAAGCATACATCCATCTGTCCTTTGAGAAGTGCTGCACCTTTCTCAGTTTACAGTTTCAGCTCTCTGAGAAAATATGCATAGCAGGCTACAATAATCTCCTCAGCCTTATGCCAAATCACTCAATTCCACCCAGAATGAACTCCAATACCAGCTTCCACTTGAACCAGCAAGCCTGAGCACAGACCTCACAATATCTGTAATGAAACTTGGAGCAATTTAAAGGCAAAGGATTTAATATCTTTGGTTATTTAATGCTTCTTGAATTACAAGATTATATCCTCAAAACTACACCATAAATTGTAGATATTACAACTCAAGAATGCTTTTAATATGCACATAATCCACCAAACATAGAGGCTGAACCACACAGCACACTCCAGTGTATGCATCAGGTGTTCTGGAATCCCGTGGCTGACTGGGAAATCCTGCTCACTGTTTCTGCTCAGCAAGCATGTAAAAAGAGCATGGGATAGCCCATAGGGATAGCCTGGGGAAAAGCGCCAAGATTCTATATGCCTAGCCTTGTTTGTGCAAATTGTGCTTTGCCTCCACCCCATCATAATTTACAGAATTGTCAGTTGAAAGATGAGAAGCTGGGGATCATCTGCATAATTAAAATCTAGCCCAAGCAAAAGGCAGATACTACACAGGGCCTATGGTGGTGTAATTTTAATGTATGTTTGGGCACAATCGTTGATCATTAGCTAAAGCTGGGTAGGTTTATTTCTAGGCTATTCTCTTCCATTCGTTCCCATTTCATCCCATCACATCACGTTGTTGTGATTGTTTTGTGACAATACAGCGCTATTCTTTGTCACCATAGCTCGCTATTATAACCTGAAGTCAGGTATTATGATAACTTCAAAAATGCTCATTTTGTTTAGGACCACTGTGGTCATATGAGGTCTTCTGTGATTCTGTGTTAATTTTAGGATTGATGTTGCTATTTTTGTAAAAAGTGTCAATGGAGCAATAGGGCTTCAGGGAAGTAAGAAAGATGAATGCAGAGAGGGAGGCTGGGTGAACACAGTTACAATACTCAGTGTACATACATAGAAATGGAACTAGATAAGTTGAAGGGGATGGGTGGGGTAGGGTGTAGTGGGGAGAGGATAGAAATGGGTAACATTGATCAAGATGCATAATACTCATAAACCAACATAGGGAATCTTTTTCTAAAGAAATTAAAAAATAATAAATACATACATTTCACATTAACCTTTGGGATACAGGCATATCAGTGCTAAGAGGGTTTATAGCTCTGAACACCTACATGTTCTCCTATGTGGCTCACCCCTGAAATTTTAGGTACTCAGGAGGCTGAGAACTGTTTACCACAATCAAGATAGGGAATCAGCCAGATTCCCCTCGATGGACAAATGGATTGAGAACTAATATTTTTGCCCCTTTTGTACTAGAAATTGCCGTAAAGAAAATCTTCGATGTTCTTTGTATGGCAGTAGATTTTAAGACTCTTCAAAATGGTACCCAGATAAAGGGGAGCTGAGAAGAACCTGAAAAGAGAGACCTGGCTGTATTTCCACGTGAGATGACAAGCCTTTTCTTTCCCTATGTTCGTGAATGCGTGTCCATGCTTTAATAGAATGAATTGTTGAACTTCTCAGTTCCCATAGCATCTTCATGTCACATGCTTCCACAATGAACAATTCTACTGCATGGTCTCTCTTTTTTGCTTGTCTTTTGGTACAGAAGAGTTAGACTTGATATTTTAGGATTTTCAGGAATTGGACCACCCCTTTTATGTCCCTTTAGTGAGAAAATGAAAGTCAGTGTGTGACTTCTGGATCTTCATAAATGACTGAATCATATTCGAGGAGGAACCAGGGTTATGTAAAGAATAAAATAAAAATAAGACTTTGTTAGGTTCCAGTGGCTTACACCTGTAATTCCAGTTACTCAGTAGGGTGGATCTGAGACACTAGACTAAAAATGAGGTAAGAAAGTCCATGAGGTTCTCATCTCCAATGAACCACCAAAAAGTTAGAAATGGTATTAAAAAAGCTCAGGGACGAGGTCCAGGCCCTCCCTGATTCCAAGCCCCTGAACCAGCACAATAATAATGATGATGTTGATGATGATGATGATGATGATGATGATGATGATAATGATAATAATAATAAGCCTGAGACCTTCTACTGCCCTCTTGTGTCTCCATTGAATCTGTAACTATGTGTGGACAAGACATGGAAAATCCACCACCTATCCCTAGCTTGCATGGCACTGGGACAGGGGGATGTACTGGAAAGGGGACACTCAAGGAGGTCATTGGATGATGGCAGCTTCTGTGGCACATAACTGTCTTCTGGTATTCCCCATGGGTGTCCTCCCTTGAAGATGTGCTTTTAAAATAAGTTAGTAGACAGAAAAAAAAGATATGTTATTATCATGGGGCTCAGACTATAAACACTGTATCTTTCACGTTGAGTTCCTCTCTGCATCCCCCTCATCCTCATTGTCTGCAATCTTCACACTCACTGAATTATTTCCTTCTCTTTCTTCTCCTATTCCTCTGTCCACTTTCTTCTTTCTTTTTTTCCTCCTTATTTTCTGTCTCTCCCTGTCTTTGTATGATTTCTCATTCTATATCAGCCTCATTTCTCTTCTGTTTTATTTTCCTTGTTTCTTTTCTTCCTCTTCTTATCATTCCCCTCTTCCCCTATCTTGATCTTCTTCCTGTTGATTTTTCCATGTCCTTGTTTGGATCATCTTTTTAGATTTTGTCATTCATCTCCAAGATGAATGGCAAAACACTTCCTTAGTGTATTTTTTTTAAGTTTCCTTAGTCTTAAAATTCACAGTGTAAGTTAAAGGTTGAATTTTCATAGAAAAATTAGAGCTCTGTTTAGTGATAGCATAATGGTAAATTTAAAATACTTAATGAATCCAGGATGATGTGCCCTCTTTTTTTCTTGATATTCATAGTTTAGATACATTTGTGTATGCATGCAGGCCTAACCTTTCCTCTTGTACATAGATTTCACACATTTTACCACGCTAAAGTGATTGATCTGGAAATTCTCTTCTTTTCTCCATGGTCAATTTCCCCTTGGACTAATTTATTTCCAACAGCATCCAATGTACCATGCATATGAGTTTCCATCTTAAAACTCTTTCTGTGGCTGGGAATGTGGCTTAGTGGTAGAGTGCTTACCTAGCATGCATGAAGCTCTGGGTTTGATACCTCAGCACCACATGGACAGAAAATTCCAGAAGTAGCTCTGTGCCTCAAGTGGTAAAGTGCTAGCTTTAAGCAAAAGAAGTTCAGGAACTGTGTTCAGACCCCAAGTTCAAGCTCCAAGATTGGCAAAGAAAAGATCCTTTCAAGATTTTTCATCCTCTGTAGCATATATGCACCCACCTCTTATTTCTGTATAGCAAACTCTTAAAACAAGATTTCTTATTACAAAGCTCTCTACCCAAATTTTAACCATCCCTATTTTTCTCCAAGTTCAGTGCAAAAGGAATTTGACCTGAATTCTTCTCTGACACAAACAAAATTGCCCTTTACCCTTCACCTGCCACTCCTCTATTCATATTACTGATTTTCTGACACTGTATGCACGTCTTTATGTGTGCCTCTGTGTGTAATGGGGATTAAATCAGGACCTAGGTACTGCCCCTTAGCTTCAAGGCTGACACTCTTCCAACTAGAGCCAGAGCTCCACTGCTAACTTTTTGCTGGTTAATTGAGAAGTCTTGGAGATTTTTCTGCCTGGGCTGACTTTGAATTGCAACCCTTAGATCTCAGCTTGCTGAGTAGCTAGGATTAGAGGTGTGAGCCACCAGTGCCCAGAATCTGACACTGACTGATATGAAGTTAAGTCGCAAATTCATCTAAAAAGTCACAAGTGAGGTTGCTGCTACCATTCCTAGTTTGGGTGGTGTTCTAAAGTTTTCAGGTCATTTAAGTCTACTAACAGCCCTGTTTATAATTTTCACACTCAAAAAGTGAACATTAGAATTTTCTGTATGAATTAGAAGATAGAAAACACGGCCATCTACACATCAGTGGTGCAAGATTTAAATCTCATCCCATGGAAGGTGGAAGCAGGACAACATGGAGGTTAAGGCTAGATGTAGTACATAATCCAAGGCCAACTGGGCAAGCACCATGTGCAGTGTGTTCAAGGTGGGAGTAATGAGGTGGGGCAGAAGCAACACATAGATGTGGACAACCCAAGCTTGGCTCACGGCTCAGGGAATGAGTCACACTCACCTCCATGCTGCACCCACAGTCTTCAAGGACATGCTCTCCTGGGACTAGAATGACAGTGAAATAGCTGTGTAATGAGGTACTGAGCAGGAGGGCTGAAGAGGCTGATTCCCACCTCCACACCCCCATGTACTTCTTCCTCTACATCCTCTCCTTCACAGATATCTGCAACAGCCCCACCAACATCCCAAAGGTGCTGGTGAGCATCCAGGCCCAGGACCATAGCATCTCCTACACTGGATGCCTCACCCAGGTCTGCTTTGTCTTGGGTTTTTCGTGGTTCAGAATGTTGTATTCTTACAATGATGGCCTATGACTTTTGTATGGCCATATCTCACCCCCTGAGGTATACAAGCCATAATTTACCCCAGTTTGTGTGTCCTGATAGTTATAATATCCCTGCTGGCCATTACCATGAATACCATGTTCCACAGTCTCATGCTGCTAAGACTTTCCTTCTGCATTGATCTTGAAATCTCACACTTGTTTTGTGAGCTTGTCCAGATCAGGAACATGGCTTGTTCTGACACTTCCATCAATAACATCATTGTCTATGCCGCAAGTGGTGTATTTGCCAGTGTTCCTCTCTCTAGAATTATTTTCCCTTGCACCCTGATTGCCTTTTCTATCTTGAGGGTTTCTATGATGAAGGGGAGATACAAAGCCTTTTCTATCTCTGGGCCTCAGCTCTCTGTCATTTCCTTATTCCATAGGACAGTTTTTCAGTTGTATATGAGCTCCAAGGTTGCTGATTCTTCTGCTAAAAATGCAGTGACCTTGATGATGTACCCCTCAAATGCTGAGGAACAGAGAGGTAAAGGAGGCCTTGAGGCATCTCTCCTTGGAAAGCCTTCTCTGTGACTGTATCAGCACTTGGGTTTCAAGAATAATGAAAATGCAGAAATGCCCGAAAGCCAGAAGGGCCCATCACTAAGTTCCCCACCCCAAAAATGTCTAAATCCTATGGTAATGTATTACAGTTCAGTTTGTGATATAAATATGGTCTCCAATTTTGCCTGCCTGGTTGAATAACATTTCATAAGTGTTCTTCAAAACAAAGTGAGTTATAAAGTTTGTTTTTCAACATAACATCTTGTATATCACATTGTTGCAATGGGTCCACCTGTATCCCTATTTAAACAATTTTTTCCCTTCCCCTCCACAAATTATACCAACATCAAATACAGTGAGCAAGGGGTGTTGGGGGGAGATAGGAAGGGATGGGAAAGGGAAACAAAGGAGGAGGCAACAATGTTTGATTAAAAATGTGCTCATTACCTTGCTCATGTAATTGTAACCCCTCTGTACTGTATTTTCACAATAAAAAATAAAAATTAAAAAAAGAAAAAAATTATTAAAAAATAAAATAATAAAAAAAACAAGTGAGGCAGAATCTGCAATGTGGTTCTGTTTTTAACAAAATTTCATGGATCTGTGTCCAAAAAAAATATTAAAGTTGCAGGTCTGGGAAGGTGGCTCAGTGGTAGAGCACTTGCCTTGCATGCATGAGGCCCTGGGTTAGATTCCTCAGCACCACATAAGCAAAAAGAAAAAAAGCCGGAAGTGGCACGTGGCTCAAGTGGTAGAGGGCTAGCCTTGAGCTGGAGAGCTGAGGGGCAGCGCCCAGGCCCAGAGTTCAGGCCCACGACCGGACTCCCCCCCAAAACAAAACAAAACAAAACAAAAAACAAAATTATAAAGTTGGCTAGAGTATAGATTTTTTAAAATCAATGTCAAGTTCCTATGTAGATTCTCAATTCAGCTGATAGTATAGAGAAGTACACATTGGGCTATATTTCTTAGGAAAATCTCAAGGGGACTGAATTTTAGATGCTCAAGTAATGACTGGGATGTTCCCTGGAAAACTGTGCCAAGACCTGGGGTGCCAGCGTGGAGGTATCTGGAGCAGCAGGCTGTGTCCAAGTTGGATTCCATAGCAAAGCATCTTGAGGCCACTAGCCTCTGGGTCTTCCAGTCTAAAATTTTGGTGTGCCCCACTTTGGCTCTGTGGTCCCCAGTGAGGCACAATCAAGCCATTGTGTGTGACTCCTGAAGGACTTACCTTCCTCCTCTTGGCCCAATTTTTTAAAATGTATCCAAACACAGAACATGAAGGATTAACTCCTCCCCCTCACACACACACTCTTTTTTCCCAGGGACATACAGACATGAGGCAACACCCCAGGTGTGCACGGATATGCCCGACAGCAGCAAGGGCAATCTGACCTAAGCCTTGATGTTAACATTACATAGTGGGCCAAACCTTTCGTGATCTCTGAGGCCCAGCTGTGAGACCAGGAAAATGTTGAGAGGTTGGAATACTCAGAAGGCTGAAAATTGGACCCTAGGATGGCCAAAAAGTCAAGGGAAGCCAGGTGTAGAGCTGTTTGAACATCAAAATATTTGAGTCCCTTCTGCTCCCTAAGTACAAGGGAGTCAATTAGCACTATTCTTATCCTATTCTCTTCCTGCACCTGCAGTCATCTCCCCTGTACTGAACTAAAGTAACTTCTGTATCCTTGCTCAGACCTCACAAAAGCCTAACTCCAACCCCACCTCCATTCACAGGAAGGTTGTTGCCCTTAAAAAAATTTCAAAAAAAGTCTTAGACTGAGAGATTATATATATATATATATATATATATATATATATATATAAAGATATATATATATATATATATATATATATATAGGCAAAGGCAATGAGGAGGTGTGGCCTCAGCAGAAAGTAGGGATTTGGGGCAGGTAATTCGTGGTAAGGCTACATGCTGTCTTTCACAAAGAGGATGGAGGGAAGGACACTGTTCTCATAGGTGGACCTAACATAAAAGAGAATCTAGAATGCTCAAAGTAATGGAAGGTGTCCATTACTGGCACAAGTGATCTCCATCTCAACACATGGCCAAAGAACAAAAAAAAATTGAAGTCCTTCTTGTAGTTATACATTGAAAAAGAAGAAATAAAAAGGAACTTGGTTTTTATTCATAATATAAAACAAAGTCTGTATATTCCATGTCTCAAATAGGTTGGGAAATATCCAAGTTAAAATGTAGAGTGATAGGCAGGGGTGATGGCTCACGCCTATGAACCCAGCTCCTCAGGGAGCTGAGATCTGAGGATCCCAGTGCAAAGCCAGCCAAGACAGGGAAGTCTATGAGGCTATCATCTCCAATTAACCAACAAAAAGTTGGGAGTGGAGCTATAGCACAAGTGATAGAACACTAGCCTTGAGCACAAACATTCAAGGACAGTGTCCGGGCCCTGAGTTCACAAGAACTTCACAAAAAATAAAATAAAGTAAAATGTTCAATGACAATACTCAGTGAGGATATATGAAAATGGAGCTAGATAAATTAGGGTGGGGATGGGTGGCATGAGAATCAATTCAGAGAAGAAGGAAGGGGTGACAATAGTCAAGGCACATTTTAATCATCATCTGACTTGTGGAATTGAAACTCCTTTGTACAACTACTTAAAATGTTAAAAAAAACAATTTTATAGATAGGTTGAATTGAAACACCTTTGTATAACTGTTGAAAGATAATAAAAGAATACTTGTTTAAAGTTCAAAATAACTTTTTAATTGAAAAAAATTAGTACTGCATATCAGTGGCTCACACCTGTAATCCTAATTATTCAGGAGGCTGAGATCTGAGGATGGAAAATCAAAGCCAGCTCAGGCAGAGAAGTCTGTAAAACCCTTATCCACATCAATCACAAAAAGCTAGAAGTGGAGATGTGACTCAAGTGGTAAAGACCTAGACTTGAGCAAGAAAGCTCATAGACAGTACCCAGCCCCTGAGTTTAAACCTCAGAGCATCATCAAATTTATATATATATATATATATATATATATATAGTCTGAATTTTATAAAAATCCTTGCAACTTAAAATTCAGCAGAGGACAATCTGGATTTTGCCTGAGGTAAAGAAAACCAGATCCTTCCTAGCAATTAATTTTCTCCCTTTCCTTCTCCATTGGGATTAGCTATTAGAATCCATGGACTAATGACTAATTGAGCTTCCAGGTCAGCTGATTGTAAGAACCCCTTCTGCATCCCTGCCCTAATGAACCCCAAGATAAGTATTCAAATGTTTTTTTTTTCTTGCGATTGTTTCTAACATATTTATAAGATGCTTTGCTGCTTTGTATGTCCCTCCCCATGGTATAACCCCTGCTTTCATTATATTTGATGTTGGTATAATTTGTGGAGGGGAATGGCAGAAATAAACTGTTTATGTAGGGATACAGATGGACCCATTACAACAATGAGATGTACAAGCGGTTATGTTGAAAACATGAACTTTACAACTTTGGCGGGGGGTCGGGAGGAGATGGGAAGGGATGGGAAGGGATGAGAAGGGGAAACAAAAGAGGAGGTAACAATGCTTGATAATAAATGTACTCATTATCTTGCCCATGTAATTGTAACCCCTTTGTACAGTATTTTCACAATAAAAAAATTAGAAAAAAAACACACACATGACTCTGTGTAGTCTACAATCTGTGTGGCAGTGTGTCCTTCCAGGCTCATCAGTTGAACAAGAGGACTCTCGTGAGGTCCTGTCTTCCTGCCAGCCCTGAGCACTGAGCTAAATATCTCACATGAAGCAGGGGAGAAAACCACTAAGTGCCCTTTGGTCTCCTCCCAGAAAAGACCCAGTGCAGCCCAATAAATACTTCTGGACACCTGGATGGAGGAGGGACAGAAATAACCTGCCTTATTTGCCATGCTCAGAGTATAGCTGGGTTAGCTGGATGGAAAGGTTACCAAAAGGCAGGGTTTATCTCACAGCCCTAGGACATTTGTATTCTGACTTACAGTAATGGTGGGAGGGCTTCAGTTACTGTTGTATTTCCCTTCCATACTTTTTCCAAGTCATGAAAGAATCTCTACCATCAGGGCAGGATGCAGGACGTCTGCCATGTCCACCACCTCCATCTCCAGCCCCCACAATAATCATTACGATGGTGGTGATGACCTTAACCATGATGTAATAAACCTTTACCTGGGCTTCCAAGCCCAGGCTTCTCAGACAACTTCCTTCATCGAGCAAGCAATTTCTCTCTCTAATCTGTGTCACTATATCTTTTCTCCATGATAAAGACAAGAAAATACATACACTTTATCATCATGACACATTATAGTATAGGAGAATCAAATGTGTGTGTGTGTGTGTGTGTGTGTGTGTGTGTCTGTGTCTGTGTCTATGTTTATGTGCCTCTCTTTGAGCTGGGGATTCAACTCAGGCTCTGGAGCCTGTCCCTGAGTTTGTTTGTTTGTTTCTGCCCAAAACTGCTTTTTGATAACTAACTGGAGTCTCACGAACTTTCCTACATGGGCTCGCTTTGCCAGTCCTCAGATCTCGGGCTCCGAATAGCTAGGGTTACAGGCATGAGCCACTGGAGCCTGGCTCTGGGTTCCAATTTTTTTTTTTAATTTTCATTACAAAGGTGATACAGAGAAGGGTTCTATTTACATAAGTCAGGTAAAGAGTACATTTCTTTTTGCACAATGTCACCATTTCCCTTCCTTTCTCACAGTTTTTCACTCCCATGCCCATCCACACGTTGAATAGTTCATTTTCAACATAGTGTCCAGTTGGATTCTATTTCTTAAAAAGAGCTATAGCATCAAATTGCTCTCCAACTTGTGAAACTTTCAAGGACACATTCAAACCTTATCCAGTTCACTTCAGTTCATAAGTATAAACAGTTTATTTTGAGTTCCTTGTACACAAAACAGGCATGCGCACACACAGGTATATTCACACTTGCCTATCATCCTGTCATTTCTTTCAGCAATCTTGTCTTTCTTAAAAGTGACCTGGCAACATGGAACCACAGAATTTATCAGATGCCACAGAATTCTTCCTCCTGGGACTCTCTGAAGACTCATAACTTCAACCAATCCTCTTTGGTCTGTTCCTGTGCATGTACCTGGTCACAGTGCTTGGAAATCTGCTCATCATCCTGGCCGTCACCTCTGGCCCCCACCTTTACACTCCTATGTACTTTTTTCTCTCCATTCTCTCCTTGGCTGGCATTTGCTTCAGTTCCACCACCATCCCCAAGATTCTGGCCAACCTCCAGACTCACAGCAGAGCCATCAGCTATGCTGGTTGCACAACACAGATGTCCTTTCTTAATCTTTTTGTGTTTGGACAGTATGCAGCTAGCTGTGATGTACTAAGACTGTTTGGTGGCCATCTGTCAACCTCTCCACTACCCCATCATTATGAGCCCCTGCCTCTGTGGCTTGTTGGTCCTTCTGTCACTGTCCACAAGTCTTTTGGATTCCCTGGTAAACTGCTTGATGGTGTCACAGCTTACATTCTGTACAGATGTAGAAATTCCTAGTTTCTTCTGTGACCCTCTTCAGCTCCTGAAGCTTGCCTGTGATTATACTTCCACTAAAAACATCTTCATCTATCTCTTTGGTGCTGTCTTTAAGGGTATTCCAGCCTCTAGGATCATTTATTCTTTTTTGTGAAAATACTATACAGAGGAGTTACAATTACATGGGCAAGATAATGAGTACAATTATTATCAAGCATTGTTGCCTCCTCCTTTGTTTCCCCTTCCCATCCCTTCCCATCTCCCCCCTCCCCCACCCCTTACCTCCCCCTACTGCGAAAGTTGTAAAGTTCATTTTTTGACATAATGATTTGTACATCTCATTGTTGCAATGGGTCCACCTGTATCCCTATTTAAACAATTTGTTTTTTCCCTTCTTATATCCAAATTGCTCTTTCCATTCTTGGACTCCAATCAACCAGTGGGAAATACAAAGCCTCCTTCACCTGTGGCTCTCACTTATTTGTTGTGTGCTTGTTTTATGGGACAGGCCTGGGTATGTATTGCAGTTCAGTTCTTTCACACACCCCCAAGGAAGGTGATGGTGGCCTCTGTGATGTATACCATGGTCACCTCCATGCTGATCCCCTTCATTTACAGTTTGAGGAACAGGGACATCAAGAAAGCTCTTTGGTTCCTGGCCTGCAAAGCAGCCTGCTATCCATATTAAGGTTACGTATTTTGATGTATGGGTTCAAAGAAACAGCAAATCCAGATGACTTCATTTGGAAAATATCTTTGACATTCACATGCTTGACTTAGAATATGATTCTGTCCTAGCAAACTCATGCTATTTTGAGGATATTCAAAATCAGAAGTGCATTTAGTGGCCAGGCACCTGTGGCTCACACATGTAATCCGAGCTACTCTAAAGAGTGAGAGCTGAGGATCATGGTGGGAAGCCATTCCAAACAGGAAAGTTTGTGAGACTCATCTCTAGTCACTAAAATGTCACTAGAAGTAGAGCTGTGGCTCAGGTGGTAGAGTGCCAGCCTTGAGCAAAATGGCTCAGGGACATTACCAGCCAGTCCCTGAAGTTTGAGGCTCAGGCCCAGCACACACACACACACACACACACACACACACACACACACACACACACACACACACACACACACAAATTCATTTAGCAAATGGAGTATTTGTTCTTTATCATTTGTATAGCTATATCCGACAATGGGTTGTAATTATGGAAAAAGCCCCAAAGTCAAGATCTCTCTCTTGATGTAGCATGATTCATGTAGATCATAGACACGTTTGCTCTTTCTGTAATACTGAAGAACTGATTTACCACCATTTATATTCTTATTTATTCACACAGACATGGTGATTTGTCTTTTTTTGTATCTTTTTGGTGGGTATTGATTGGACATTTGAAGGTTTTCATTTGACAAACATCTGTTCAGCTCTATTGCATATTTATTGACTCTGTAATTTGCTCCTTGTTCAATTTGCTTTGAGTTAAATACTTGGTAGGTAAATGTCAGGTAAAGGTTATGTCTGACACTACTAGCTTTTTTTTTTACTGTGTTATCATCATCATTATCATCATCATCATTGTTATTATTATTTGCAGTGCAGCATCTTTTTAAGTTGATCTATTCTCACTTGTTAAATCTTGTCATTATTTTCTGTGGTTTTTATTTCAGGAATTAACTACCTGTGTCAATATTTTAAAGTTTTTTTCTTTTTTTTCTAGTGGTTCTATAGTTTCAGGCCTTTAGTCAAGATCATTGAGCCTCTTGCATTTGATTTGTTTATGATGAGATGTAGGAATAAGCTTTTAAAGGATGCATGTTTTCTCTTATGAATAGATCCTAGATTTAGCTCATAAACTTGTAAGTAAATATATTGGTTGGTATGGAAGTGTATTCAAATGCATTATATGAAATACAAATAGATTCAAGGGAGACCTCAAACAGTGTAATTCCTCAGATAGGCAAAGTCAAAGTTCAGCAAAACAAAACACCAGGAAGCAGGAACTTCACAGTGATGAGGAGGGATAAAGAGGAAAGAGGCAGATGAATGAAGAGAAGATTAGGAGAATGTAAACAAGAATCCAACATTCCTATAAAATTGGGAAGAGGGAGAGAAGGGATGTGTAAGGGAGGGATGGCTAAGAATATTGAAAGGGGTAACATTGATCAAGATGTATTTTATTCATAAATGGCTTTAAAGGAATCCTTTACATTCATCCCATGGGACCACACAGAGGCAAGCAGGCACAGGAGAAAGATTATTATAAAGTTTATTAGAGGAGCCATATTTCCCCAAAGAGGAAGCACATGGCATCAGTCCTTATCCAGGTAGCAGCAGGGTCTGGGGGTGGGAAGGAAGTGAGGTAGATGGCAGCTCAGGTGAGTCTGGGCGGAGAGAGGGAGTGGCCAGCTGTGTGGCAGGAACTCTCTAAGGCTGGGAGGAGCTCAGGTCGGGGTGGAGCTGAGGACCAAAGATGGGCATAATGCTAACAGCTTTATTAAACAGCAACTTCCATGTACAACAACCAACTTTAAAAATTAAAGAAAAAAGCAAAACAATCTGCTTTTATTCTTCTACATATAAATAACTTTTTAAATAGCCTATGTTAAAGTCTTTATCTTCACTATAACATATATATCCTGTACTTTTGCCAAGAAACAAGCTATTCCTGTATTGTTTTACTTCTGGGACTTTTCTTCTATCCAAACAGAATGTTGATTTTTTTTTTAATCTCCAAGCTTATATATGCTAGGCCAACAATGTACCACTGAGCCAAATCCTCGAATGACCTGGTACACATTTTGAAAACAGGTATCTCCAGAGCCCCTACACTACTCAAGCAGACTATCAAACTTCCTCATATGTGTTTCCAAATAAATAACTGTGTAGTATATAAACACATATCGACTTGGAAGATAAAGGAGATTCTAGACTGTTCAAATTATTGGGAAGTAGCCATTACTGCCATCTACAACACAGAGCCAGAGAAAAAAATATTTGAAATTATCCTTGGAGTGACACATTGCAAAGGAGGAAAACTATGCAACTTGTATTTGATTCATAAATAGAACAAACTATGTATATTCCATGTCTGAATTAATAGGCTGGGAAATATCTGGGTTAAAAATGTACAGTGATAGCCAAGTGAGGTGGCTCACATTTGTCATCCTAGCTACTCAGGAGGCTGAGATCTGAGGATCATACTTCAAAGCCAGCCCAGGCAGGAAAGTCTGTGAGGCTCTAAGCTCTAATTAACCAGCCAAAAGTCAGGCTGTAGATCAAGTGGTAGAGCACTATCCTTTGAGCAAAAATTTCAGGGACAGCACCCAGGTCCTGAGTTCAAACCACAGGACCTTCATAAAAATATAATAAAATAAAGCAACATGTTCAATGACACTATGCAATGTGTATATATATATGAAAATGGAACTAGATAACTGGGGGTAGAGTACTGGTGTCATGAGGATAGATGCAGGGGAGAAAGATTGAAGCAGCAACAATGATCAAGATGCATTGTACTCCTAATCTGACTTGTGGAATTGAAACTCCTTTGTAACAACTTAAAACAAAAATGTTAGGGAAACACGCATTGTTTTTATAGCTGTTGTGTTGAATTAACACCTCTTTGTACAACTATTGAAAAATAGTAAAAGGATATTTTTAATTTCAAAATAATCACACTTTAATTGAAAAATAAATTATTGCTGGGTGTTGGTGTTATCCTAGTTATTCAGGTGACTGAGATCTGAGGCTGGTAGTTCAGGGCCAGCCCAGCCAGGAAAGTCTGTGAGACCCTTATCTCCAGTTAATCACCAAAAAGCTAGAAGTAGAGCTATGGCTAAAGTGGCAAAGCACTAGTCTTGAGCAAGAAAGTTCAGGGACAATACTCTGGCCTTGAGTTCAAACCCCAGAACACCAGCAAATTGAAAAATTGTATCTGAATTTTATAAAAATTCCTGCAAATTAGAACTCAACAGAGGACAATTTGGCTTTCACCTGAAGTAAAGGAAGCAAAATCCTTTCTAGCAAATAATTTTCTTCATTTCCTTCTCTATTGGGATTAGCAAGTCTAGTAATTAGAATCCATAAGCCAACCTGATTAATGAGCAGCTCTGAGCATTGAGCTTCCAAGTCTGCTGGTTATAAGAACCCATTCTTCATCCCCACCCTATACATGGCTTCTCTAGCCCATAGTCTTTGTGGCAGTGTGTCCTTCCTGACTCATTCCCTCTTTTCTGCCTCTCCCTCCCCCGTTCCCTTCTTTTCTTACCTTTCTTGTTTCCTTCTCTATTTTCATTCCTCTGTTCTTTTCTGTCTCCCTCCCTTATCCTTCTTTTATCCCTCCCTCTCTCCTTTCCATCTTCCTCATTTCCACCTTTCATCCCATCCTTCCTCCCTTTTTCTTCCCTCCTTTACTCCCTCCCTTCTTCATGTCCTTCCTTACTTCCAAGTACTACTAGAGGTTTACCCCCGGGTCTCAGGCATTCTGTCCAATCTGTGCACCACTGAGCTACACTTCCATTTCTGAAAGAATCCACCAAATCAACTGACAGATACAGCTACCCCTTACACATGAACCTCTGGAAGAAACAATTAATCCTTACCCCAATCATTTCAAAGCTCAAGTCTGAGTAGATTTTTTTTGAGTTGCATGAATGCAAAATGCATACAGTTGGTGACATGCATACTACTTTAGTTGTTTCAATAGTATGTGCTTTTATCAAAAGCTGTCCTAGCTACATGGAGCCACAGAATGTAACAAACTACTTGGAATTTCTCCTCCTGGGACTCACTGATGACACTGAACTACAGCCCATCCTCTTTGAAATATTCCTGTTTTGAAATATTCCTGTCCATGTACCTGATCACAGTGCTTGAAAATCTATTCATCATCCTGGCCATCACCTCTGACCCCCACCTCCATACCCCCATGTACTTCTTCCTCTTCAACCTGTCCTTGGCTGACATTCAATTCAACAGCAACACTGTCCTCAAGATGCTGCAGAACCTCCAGACTCACAGCAAATCCATTAGCTATGCTGGTTGCCTAACTCAGGTGACCTTTTTGTTTTGTTCAGTTGTTTGGACAGTCCACCCTTGACAGTGATGGCCTATGACTGCTTGGTGGCCTTCTGTCACCCTTTCCAGTACTCACTCATCATGAGCCCCTGCCTCTGCAGCATGTTGATTCTTCTGTCACTGTCCATCAGTCTTTTGAACTCCCAGGTACACTTCCTGGTCATATCACAATTTAACTTCTGTACAGATGTAGAAATTCCCAATTTCTTCTGCAACTCTCCTCAGCTCCTTAAGCTTGCCTGTGATTATACTTCCACTACTGACACATTCATCCTTCTCATTGCTTCAGTCTTTGGTGGCCTTCCAGTCTTGGGGATTCTGTACTCTTATGCTCAAATTCTTTCTTCTATTCTTGGAGTCCTTTCAGCCATTGGGAAAAACAAAGCCTTTTCCACCTGTATCTCTCACCTGTTCATCATGTGCTATGTTTTATGGGACAGCCATCAGGTCGTACAGCAGTTCAGTTTTTTCAGTCACCCCCCGGAAGGTGATGGTGGCCTCTGTGATGTACACCATGGTCACCTCCATGCTGAACCCCTTCATCTACAGTTTGAGGAGCAGGGACATCAAAAGAACCCTTCAGAAGCTGGTGAGAATAACAGCCTAATTTATATACTTGAATCATCTTGTTTAGTTTGTAAATCAGGAAAATCTACAAAACCAAGTACTTGGAATTGAAAGCACACTTGTGAGTTTTGGTAGTTTTGATGATCATGATGATCATGATGATGATGATGACAATGATGATGTTTCATGTGTGAACACTGCTTAAGAACTTCTCTAGTTTGGATCTTGAATGATTCCTGAAGTCTATCATGTTCAAGACTTGGTCTACTATCCTTACTGATACCCAGAGATGGTGGAAGCTTTTGAAGATGGAGTCTTATGAGAGGAAGTTTGGTCATTAGTGGAGTAACCTCAAAGAGAACATGGTAACTTCCTGTATTTCCTTTGTCTCCCTGTTTTCTTGTTACCATGATATTGCCAGCCTTCTCTTTTCTCTTTTCCTCTTTTTTCCTTCTTCTTTTCTTCCCGACTTTTCCCTCACTCCCTCTCTCCTTCTCTTTTTCCCTCCTTCTCTTTCTCTTTCCACCATAGGTGGAAGAACATGCAAAAGAAATTTTTAAAAATCTCATAGTACATTAAAAACAACAACAAAGAAAGACCTCTTGTTTCCATATTGTGGGGTTCATTTCACTTAGCATTATCTTACATGGATTTTGAGCCTTTCTGCTCATCTGATGATTATCCGATACATATACCAATTATTGCAAATAAGGGAAACCATAGGACCTGGCTTCTTTTTCTTTTTCTTTTGTTTCCTTCTTTTCTTTTTTTCTCTTCTCTACTCTTTCCTTTCCTTCTTTACATCCTGTTGTCTTTCATCCTTCCCTTCCTTCCTTATTTTCTACATGAAGAGATGGTACTTCGATTTAAATTCTGGATTGTGTGCTTATTAAGCAAATCCTCTCATCTAGAGCCCTGCCTCTAACCCTGGTTTTGCTTTGCATTTTTTAGATAAGTTCTTGCTATTTCCTAGATTGGGACTTGAACAATTATCTTCTGACTTCTGCTTTCTGCAAAGAGGGGAAGACATATACACTCTTACACTCTACCACACCCAACATTCTTTATAAAATTTTATTGGCCATGGGGCTTGAACTTGGGGCCTGAATATTGTTCCTGAGCATTTTTGCTTAAGGTTAGTTGTCTATGACTTGAGCAATAGCTCCACTTCTGGCTTTTTGTGTTTAATCAAAAAGTCTCGTGGAACTTTCCTACTTAGGTTAGCTTTAAACCTTGATCCTCAGATCTCAGTCTCCTGAATAGCTAGGATTACAGGCATGAGTCACCAGTGCCATGTTTCTCTCTTACCCAGCATTAAAAAAATAAAATCTCGCTATTTTTCCCACTAGTCTGGACCCAAAGTGTAAATATCCTATCTCTACTTCCTGAAGTTAGCTGACATTACAGGCATAAGCCAGTGCATCTAGCCTGCCCTTGTATCAATCATCAAAGCCTCATTAGGATCTCATCATTTAACCTAACTTCCCTTACAATCATCATGATCCAGGATTTCTTGATCTAGTGTCACATACCCACAACGTAAGCACACACCCATCTATCCTTTGTGAAGTACTGCACCTGAGTTCTCAATTTTCAGTCTCAGCTCTCTGAGAAGATATCCATGACAGGCTAGTATAATCCCCTCAGCCATAGCCAAATCACTCGATTCCACCAAGAATGAACTTCAATACCCAGAATCTACTTCAACATGCAAACCTAACTGCCAAACTCACTATATCTGTAATGAAACTCAGAGCAATTTATAGGCAAGGGCTTAACATCTTTGCTTATTTAATGCTTCTTGAATTACAAGATTATATCCTTAAAAACACACCATAAGTTGCAAAACATTGCAACTCAATGACCATAATACCACTGAACATAAAGGCTGAGCCACACAGTACACTCCAGTGTAAGCATCACATGTCCTGGGACCCCATGACTGACTGAGAGATCATGCTCACTGTTTCTGTTCAACAAGCATCTAAATAGAAAAGTCAAGATTCTAGATGTATAGCATTGTGTAGATTGTGTTCTGCCTCCACACAATCATAATTTGCAAAATTGTCAGTTGAAAGGTGAGAAGCTAGGGACATTGAAATCAGGCTCAAGCCAAAGGCAGATCCTACCTAGAGCCTATCATGGTGTCATTCCAATGTAAGTTTGGGGCTTCATAGTCGATCATTAGATATAAGTGGGTGGGTTTATTTCTAGGCTGTTCTCTTTCATTCATTCCTATCCCATCACATGACATTGGTGCACTTGTCTGTACAATGTTATTTTTGTCACCTTAGCTCAGCCTTATAACTTGAAGTCAGGTATTGTGATACCTTCAGCAGTGCTCATTCTTGGTTAGGACTGCAATGGTGATATTGGAGTCTTCTGTGATTTTTTTTGAGGGTTGATTTTGCTATTTTTGTAAAAAAGTGTTAATAGAGTGGTAGGGACAGTGGAGGGGGTTACATGAACACAGAGAGGAAGGGTGAGTGAATACAGTTCCAATGCTCAATGTACATATGTGGAAATGGAACTAGATAACTTGAGGAAATAGGTGGGGTTTGGAGAGATGGAAGAGAAAGATAAAAGAGGTGACATTGATCAAGATGCATTGTACTCATAAACTGATATATTGAATTGAACCCCCTCTGTACAACTACTTTAAAATAACAATAACTAAATAAATAAATACAATCTACCAGAACCTTTGAGATACAGGAATGCAGGTGCTAAGAGGAATGTTTATTGCTATAAATGCTTACGTTAAAAATCAGAGAATACAGAGCACTGGTGACTCACCCATGTAATCCTAGCTCCTTAGGAGACTGAGAATTGAGGATTACAGTTCAGTGCCAGCTTGAGCAGGAAAATACATGAGACTCTTATTTCCAATTAACCATCACAAAAGCAGGAAGTGGAGCTACAGCTCAAGTGGTAGAACACTAGCTTTGAGTGAAAAAGCTAATGGACAACATCCAGGCCCTCAGTTCAAGCCCCAGGACCAGCGTACAAAAACAATTATAGAGAAATCAACTGAATATTCTAATGATGCATCACAAATGCTTAGGAAAACAACTACAAGCAAAAGTCAGAGTTAGTAGGTCAAAAGAAATATTAAACTTTAGGACAGAGCACTCACCTTGAGCTGAAGAGCTGAGGGACAGCGTCCAGGCCCAGAGTTCAAGCCCCACGACCGACAAAAAAAAAAAAAAAGATTAAACTTTAGGACAGAAATGAATAAAATGTAACACACACAATAAAAAGAATCAACAAAAAAAACCATAGGAAAAGATAAGACTTATCTAAATTTATCAAAAGAAAGAGGGAAAAGGTCCACATTAATAAAATTAGAGATCTGATTTCTTTTTTTTTTTTTAGAGATCCGATTTCCTATGTTTTCCATTTGTATTGGTACAGTACTCAGGCACTAGTGGCTAATACCTATAATCCTAGTTTTTCAAGAGTCTGAGATCTGAGGATCATGGTTCAAAGCCAGCCCAGGAAGGAAATTCCTTTTGACTCTTATCTTCAATTAATCAGTAAAATATCCAGACATAAAGCTGTGGTTTAAGTGGTAGAGTACTAGTTTTGAGCAAAAAAAGCAGGGACAGGACCGGGCCCTAAATTTAAGCCCTGAAAGTATTGGCAATGACCAAAGTATGGAGATAAATGAAGTGTTCACTGGCAGGGCATTGGATAAAGAAAATGAATTTTATTTATATGTTATATGATATTGTCTATATTGTAATATATTATAATATCTATAAATATATTATATAATTTATATAATACCTGTATAATATCCATAATATAGATATAATATATTATATATTACAATATAGATAATATTATAGACATTATAATATCTACAATAGATATTATAATATAGATAATATGTTATGTTATCTATATTATATATTAAATTATATTAAAATATATAATATTAAATGTTATACATTATAATATATAGATAATATATTACATAATATATATTATGTTATGTTATATATTATAATATAATTATATATTTGTATAATATATAAATTATTTTTGCATCATATATAATATATGATGTATATGTATATCAAATGTATTATATATTACAGATATTTGAAAGGCAGAGGCAGGAGGATTAAGGGTTGAGGTCACCCTGGACAAAGACCTGTCTTAAAAATTAAAACAAAAGAAATACAGGCAGGGGCATAACTCAGGCAATACTTGTCTGGCATGTATGAAGCCCTCTGTTCAACCCCATTATTGAAAAAAAATCTCATAAACAAATACTTATGCTGATTTTTTATTTTTATTTTTTATTATTAGAGAGTTGATATAGAGAGAGGGTACATGAATCAGGTAATGAGTAATAAGTACAATTCCTTTTGAACCTGTATCCCCTCCTGTTATTCTCTCCCACTTTTCCCTCCCACCCCCACCCACAAGATGTCATCCTTATTCCATCTTTTAAGTGCCCTCCTTTGCCCTCCCAAATACAAACAAACAAACAAGACAAAGGGAAAAGAAAACAAAAACAATTGCAAGTAAAAGTGTTTCCTTTTCTTGGAGTTCATTTCATAGAATATTATTTTTTTACTTTTATATATTTTTATTGTAAAAATACTGTATAAAGGGCTTGCAATACATGATTAAGGTAATGAGCATATTTCCTATCAAGCATTGGTACCCCCTCCTTTCTTTTTCCCCTACCATCCCATCCCTCCCCACCTCCCCAACTCCTCCCTCCCACACCAAAGTTGTAAAGTTTGTTTTCAACATAGTGTCTTGTACATTGTTACAATAGGTCAACCTGTATCATTATTAGAAAAATGTATATGCAAGATGCAGGGAACCAGAATCAAATACAGTGAAAACAGAGGTTATAGCATAGGGTAGAATATTTTATATGATCATCTGCACATAGCTATTGAGCCTTTGTCCACCACGTTATGCATATCCTCCTTTGGCCTCCGTGTGTGAGTGTCTAGAGTCCTATATGATGTACCATGTCCCACTATGTGTCTATTTGTAAATATATATATATATAGAGAGAGAGCATCTATATGATTATATATCTATCTATCTATCTATCTATCTATCTATCTATCTATCTATCTATCTATCTATCTATCTATCTATTAAATACCATGGTCAGGGAGGTTACAGTTACATAAGTAAAGTAGTGAGTACATTTCTTTTTTTTTTAACACTGTTACCCCCTCCCTTGTTTTCTCTTACTTTCCACTCCCCACTCCCTACCACCCCACCCCCAAGTTGTAAAGTTCATTTCCAACATAGTGTCTAGTGTCATTGTTGCATTAGTTCATCCTTTGTCCTGATGTTTCTGTCATTCTCTTTCCCTTCCATTGATCAGCTAAGGAACCTCCATACTGTTTTCCAGAGTGTTGAACAAGTTTATATTCCTACCAACAGTGTAATAGAGTTAGTTCCCCTTTTGGTCATATCCACACCAGCATTTGTTATTGTTAGTTTTCCTGATAATGGTCATTCTAACTGGAGTTAGGTGGAATTTCTAAGTTGTTTAGATATGCATTTCTTTTATGGCCAGAGATATTGACCCATTCTTTGTGTACCTATTGGCTATTCTTTTTTCTTCCTATGAGAAGTCTCTCTTTAAGTCTTTAGCCCATTTATTGATTGGGTTGCTATTTCTTTGATGGTTTATTTTGGAGGAGTTCAATTTTTTGTGCTTGGATTATATTTTAGATATGAGGCCTTTGTTTGATGTATAGCTAGTGAAGATTTCCTCCCATTCTTTGGGTTTTCTGTTTATTTTGCTAGATATGTACTTTGCTATATAGAAGCTCTGCAGTTTGATACAATCCCATCTATCCAGCCTTTCTTTGATTGGTTGTGATTCTGGATCTTTATTTAGGAAGTATCATTCCATGCCTAGAAGGCCTAGGGTTTTCCATAGCCCTTTTTGTAATATTTTCACAGTATTTGTCCATACAACATTGAGGTCTTTGATCCATTTAGAGTTGATTATGATACAAAGTTGATTATGATACTATGAGTATCTAGCTTCAGTTTTCTGTGCATAGTTAGCAATTTTTCTAGCACCATTTGTTGAAGAGGCTTTCTTCTGTCCTGTGATTTTAACTTCCTTATCAAAGATTAGGTGGCCATAGGTCTGTGGGTTCATTTCTGGGTCTTCCATTCTGTTCCAATGTGCCACTACCACACTGTTTTTATTACTATGGCTTTGTAGTAAAGCTT
This sequence comes from Dipodomys ordii, assembly GCF_000151885.1. Taxonomy (NCBI): domain Eukaryota; kingdom Metazoa; phylum Chordata; class Mammalia; order Rodentia; family Heteromyidae; genus Dipodomys; species Dipodomys ordii. Next base: position 269,192 of record NW_012267504.1, on the reverse strand, counting down.
GAAGTTTGGTATTGATATTCCTCTATCACTGTTCTTCCTGTTAAGAATTGTTTTTTCTATGTTGGGCCTTTTATTATTACATATGAATTGTTTGATTGATTTCTCTATTTCTTTGAAGAAAGTTGTTGGGAATTTGATGAGTATTGCATTGAATTTGTATATTGCTCTTGGCAGAATTGCCATTTCTACTATGTTAATTCTCCCCAACCAAGAGCATGAGAGGTTTTCCCATTTTCTTAAGTCTGCTTCACTGTTTTTCAGAGTTTTGAAGTTTTCACAATAGAGGTCCTTTACATCTTTGGTTAAGTTAATCCCTAAGTATATTTTTTGAGACTATTACAAAATGGAGTTCATTTCCTGATTTCAGCATTGCTTTTCTAATTGCTGTCATACAGGAAGTCTACTGATTTTTGTGAGTTGATTTTACACCCCTCTACTTTGCCAAAGTTTTGAATCAACTCAGGTAGCGTGGGTGAAAAATCTATAGAGTTCTTTAAACACAGGATCATGTCATCCACAAGATCATGTCTTCTTTCCTTATTTGAATCCCCTTTATGTGTTTCTCTTGCCTTATTGCTCTTGCTAGGAATTCCAGCATTATGTTGAAAAGGAGTGGAGAGAGTGGGCATCCTTGTCTCATTCCTGATTTTAGAGGGAACAATGTAACTACTTTCTCACTAAAATAGCTTACATATCTCATTATACACAATACATTGGATCAATTTGTGAACCTAAGTAGACTAACTAATTTGAAATATGAATAAGTTGTAAAAATGCAATTAGTATAGTTTAAAAGGCTGGGTGTCAGTGGCTCATACCTGTAATCCTAGCTACTCAGGAGGCTGAGATCTGAGGATCGTGGTTCAAAGCCAGCTCTGGCAGAAAAGTCCATGAGACTCTTATCTCCAATAAACCACCAGAAAACTGGAAGTGGTGCTGTGGGTCAAGTGGTAGAGCACTCATCTTGAGCTGAAGAGTGCAGAAACAGTGCACAAGCCCAGAGTTCATGCCCCATGACCAACAAAAATTTTTTTCATTGTTATTATAAAGGTGATATACAGAGGGGTTTTTTCCTCTCATCCCTACTCACTGTTAATGGAATTTTTTTTAAAGATCTTCAATAGTGTACATTTGAAATTGTCTATAAGATCTTCCAAATGTTTCAAAAGAAAATTGACAAAAGAGATTTCTTTTTTCTGGAACTGAATCATTGTTAAAATCAGGAGACCTTTTGTGACTATTAAATCAAACCTTGGAGACAAAAAGAGTTTTCTTTTTTCCTTCAAGGAAATAAATCTACATCTCTTCCTAAACCACAGTCTGAATGAACACAAACATGACTGGCTACTCTCCACTCTACATTTTTTTTGTTTGTTTGCTTTTTTATCACCAGGGAGCTAAATTGTTTGATGAGTGGAGACACAATAGGACAATTTAATCATAATGAGGAGCTCTGGGAATTCCAACCTTGAGTCAGATGGAAATTTAACAATGCATCTTGTGCCTCTGTACATGTCTAATCTCATGCTCCATACAAAGAACCTGTAGTCTCTCTTGCTAGGATTATTTCAACCAGAGGGAAAAACTCGAGGATAAATTCTGGAGACAGCTTGTTCTCTGCCAGTAAGAGCCAGAGAGTAAGTCACAAAAGAGAGGAAGTATGCCCTTGGTTTAACTCCTCCAGAACAATGTGAATGGAATAATGACTATTTCTTTATTTACAATTGTTGATTTATTTTTATAATTCAGGAGATTGAATCCAGTGTGTCATGCTTGCCTGGCAAACATCCTACCATTTGAACTATGTCCCATCTGTTTTTCTTTTAATTTCATGAAGAATTTATTTTTGAAAAATTGTAGGATTATATCAAGTAGATGAATTACATGGAAGCTATTTTAAAAAAAATTTAAATTATCTTTAAGTATTTGTACAAAGGAGTGGCTATTTAACACAGCAGTTTATGAATACTAAATACCTTGTCGAATGTCACCCCTTTCAACATTTCCCTACCCACCTCTTACCTCACTTTTTTATTTTGTAGGATATATCTGTTTTAACTGTGTGTGTGTGTGTGTGTGTGTGTGTGTGCTTACTGGGACTTGAACACAGTGCCATGGTGCTGCCGGCTCCTGAGCTACTTTGCTCAAGGCTAGCACTTGAGCCACAGCTCCACTTATGACTTTTAGCTGGTTAATTAGAGACAAAAGTCTTGCAGACTTTCATCTCTAGGATAGGTTTGAACTATGATCCTCAGATCTGAGTCTCTTGAGTAACTGGGATTACAGGTGTGAGCCAGTAGTGCCTGGAAATGTTTTGTTTTTGAGTTAGAGTCTAACTTTACCTTCACTAGCCTTGAACTCACAATCTTCCTACATCTACCTTCTACATAGTTGGGAATACAGGTAGGTAGCACCATGTATGGTTTATTCTATAAAGTGGAAGTCTCTAAGCAGTTAACAGGGAACTTTAGCAGTCATTGAGTCCATTCTTTTTCATATATTTTTTTCTGTTGTCTTTTTTCATTCTTCTGCAGCCTTTCTCTCAAAATTTATATTCTAGGGTGTCTTTAACTCTTCCACTCTACTATATGCATTGCATTCTCCTGTAAGTTTTATCAAGTTCCATTATTTTTTAAATGAACTCTTTCTTCATTGAAGATCTACAATGCACAAAGTATTGTCTATTTTTTTCTTCCAAGTATGATTGGATTTTTCTTTTTATAGTCCCTAAAACTAGTTATACTGGAAAATTTGACTTTAAGAGAGTCTTTGGCTGGGTACTGGTGGCTTATGCTTGTAATCCTAACTACTCAGGAGGTATAGATCTAAGGGTAGTGGTTCAAAGCCAGCCTAGGGCAGAAAAATCAACGAGACTAAGCTCTAATTAAGCACCAAAAAAAATCCAGAAGTGAAGCTATGGCTCAAGTTGTAGAATACCAGTCTTGAGCAAATAAAAAGTTCAGCAACAGAAACCAGACCCTGAGTTCAAGGCCCAGGACAGGTTTAAAAAACAGTCATTATTACTGCTTTGCAATTATTAATTCATACTAATGTTCACACTAGCATTTACCTGATGTTGTTATTGTTATTATTATTAACCTTATAATTACTGACATTCAGACTCAGTTTAATTTCCTTTTCAGATATTTTCTAATCTGTTTAAAAATTGCAGAGAAGGAGCTGGGAAGGTGGCTCAGTGGTAGAGTGCTTGCCTCACTTGCATGAGGCCCTGGGTTTGATTCCTCAGCACCACATAAGCAGAAAAAGCCTGAAGTGGTGCTTGGCTCAAGTGGTAGAGCGCTAGCTTTGAGCTGAAGAGCTGAGAGACAGCACCCAGGCTCAGAGTTCAGACCCCACAACAGACAAAAAAAAAATTGCGGAGAAGTGTAGAATGATTGTAGCTGGAGAAGACTGCTCTAAACATACATACTGTCATGGCTTTAGCTTTAGCGTCCTCTAGTCGATATGGTTTAAAAATAATTGCTCTTAAGTGGGATAGGAAATTGTCTTTTGTTTCTTTTACCAACATTCTCATTTCTGGCTACTAACCATGGCTGTTACATTTTCTCAAATATAATTGACCATGAATTCTATTCATTGGCATGATATAGTAAATTATGTTAACAATTTTTATGTCAAATTTTCTACTTCCACAATTAGAATTACCTGTTCATTGTGTGTTACCTTCTTTTGTTATATGTATGCTGGTCTTGGGGCTTGAAATCAAGGCCTGGGCTTTGTCCCTTGGCTTTTTTGTTCAAGGATAGTGTTCTACCACTTGAGTCATGCTTCACTTCCATTTTGGGGGTGATTAATTGGAGATAAGAGTCGCATCGATTTTATTGCCTGGGTGGCTTGATTTTTAGCTCTTGGCCTCTTGAGTAGCAAGGATTACAGGTGTGAGCCACCAGTGACTGGTTGGTTCATCATGTGTTATTCTTTAAAAAAAGATCAGAATAAATTTAATTCATCTCTGTGTCTGTATATGGGTATATAATAACAGTATGGAAGATTTCTCTTGTTGACATTGTAGTTTTGACAATTGTCATTTTTACAATTCCAACATATGTATTTATTTAGGATCTAGAAAATCACTTACCATGTAATTCTCTGCTGAAACAAATACGAAAAAGGAGAGAAAGAAAGAAAGAAAGAGAGAAAAAAGGAGAGAAAAAAGGAAGGAAGGAAGGAAAGAAGGAAGGAAGGAAGGAAGGGAGAAAGGAAGGGAAGGAAGGAGGGAGGGAGGGAAGGAGGAAGGAAGGAAGGAAGGAAGGGAGAAAGGAAGGGAAAGAAGGAGGGAGGGAGGGAAAGAGGGAGGGAGGAAGGAAGGAAGGAAGGAAGGAAGGAATGAAGGAAGGAAGGAAGGGAGGAAAAAGAAAGGAAAAAAACCGGCTCCTAGTCTTAGATTTGCAAATGAATGTAAATTTACCAAGTGACAGGGACATAAAGGGTGATGAGAATAAATTGTACTCTGGACTTCAAATATTTGGTGACTTCTGTCACTCATCCTGTTTCTCATGACACTAGCTTCCTCTACCAGCTCATCATATGATAGGATGAACTCATATTTTATTCTCTCAGCCAGTCATTTTCTTTCCTGCCTGCCTGCCTTCCTTCCTTTCTCCCCTCATTCCTTCCTTCCCTCCTTCCTTCATTCCTTCCTTCTCTCTTTGCTTCCCTTCCTCCCTCAAGCTCTTTTTTCCTTCCTTCTCCCTTCAACCTTTCCTTATTTCTTTTCTTCCTTTCTTCTTTTTTTCTCTCTATCCTCTCTCTGTAATTATGACTCTCTTCTTTTTCTTTTCCTTTCTGTTTTATTTCTTCTTTGCACGGTTATGGTGTAACTCAGGACCCTAGGTGTAATGTAGAAACATTAAACTGAGCTGTCCATGAGTTCAGGATTCCAATTCTTGAGGGATCCATATCATCTTTCTCAATATGTACCTCATATCTCATGGCCTTTTGAGGATGCATTTCCATCTTACCCAAATCATTGCAATGCTCAAATATGAATAGTTGATTTTGAGCTGATTGAATTTACAATGCATATTGTTGATTGCCTTTTTGTTCCTTTCTTGACTCCAATAATGTGTGGGGTTCTTTTACCATAAGGTGTGAATGCTTCATGGAACCCCTAAACTACACAGGACTATCACAATTCCGACTCCTGGGACTCTCTGATGACCTAGAACTTCAGCCCATCCTAGCTGGGTTGTTCTTGTCCATGTACTTGATCACTGTGCTTGGAAATCTGCTCATCATCCTGGCTGTCACCTCTGACTCCCACCTCCACATCCCCATGTACTTCTTCCTCTCCATCCTGTCGTTTGCTGACATTGGCTTCAGCAGTAGCACTGTCCTCAAGATGCTGGTGAACCTCCAGACTCATAGCAAATCCATCAGCTATGCTGGCTGCCTAACACAGGTGGCCTTTTTTATCTTTTCTGGATGTTTGGACAGTCTGCAGATGGCTGTTATGGCCTATGACCGCTTGGTGGCCATCTGCTACCCTCTACACTACCCCATCATTATGAACCCCTGCTTCTGTGGCTTGTTAGTCCTACTGTCACTGTGCCTCAGTCTGTTGGACTCCCTGGCACACTGCTGGATAGTGTCACAACTTAATTTCTGTGAAGATGTAGAAATTCCTAGTTTCTTCTGTGACCCTTCTCAGCTCCTGAAGCTTGCCTGTGATTATATTCCCACTAAAAATATCTTCATCTATCTGGTTGGTGCAGTCTTTGGAGGGATTCCAGCCTCAGGAATCCTTTATTCTTACATCCAAATTGTTTCTACCATTCTTGGAGTCCCATCAACCAATGGGAAATACAAAGCCTTCTCCACCTGTGGCTCTCACTTATCTGTCGTGTGCTTGTTTTATGGGACAGGCATGATTGCATATTGCAGTTCAGTACTTTCAGACACCCCCAGGAAGGTGATGGTGGTCTCTGTGATGTACACCATTATCAGTCCCATGCTGAACCCTTTCGTCTACAGTTTGAGGAACAGGGACATCAAGAAAGCTCTTTGGTTCCTGGCCTGCAAAGCAACATGCCATCCATATTAAGGTTATCTATTTTGATCTGTGGGTTCAAAGAAATAGCAAAACCAGATGTCTGCATTTGGAAAATACCTTTGACATTCACATTCTTGACTTACAATATGTTTCTGTCCAGGTGAACTCATGTTGAGAACATTCCAAGTCAAGTTCAGTTAGTGGCCAGGCTCCAGTGGCTCATATCTGTAATTCTATCTGTGTAGAAGGCTGAGATCTGAGAATAATAGTTCAAAGCCATCCCAGGCAGGAAAGTCTATGAGAATCTTATCCCCAGTTAATCACCAAAGGCATGAAAGGTAGAGCTGTGGCTCCACCTAGAGCCTAGAGCTCAAGCCTAGAGTATTAGGCTTGAGCAAAACAGCTCAGGGACAGCACCCAGACCCTGAATTCAAGCCCCAGTACAGGCACACACAAAAAGTGCATTTAGCAAATGGGAGTGTCTGTTCTTTGTGCTGGAGATAGAATGTGCATAGCCAAATTCTACAAAAGGTCGGTAATTGTCCATGGCAAAGGTTCCAAAGTCAAGACTTCTGTCTACTCAAAACTGTAGCATATAGGTCATAGACACATATGTTTTTGATACTGAAGAATTGATTAACTGCAGCACTCATCTCCAATTAACCTACAAGAAGCCAGAGGTGGAGCTGTAGCTCAAGTGGTAGAGTGCTAGCCTTGAAAAAAAGCTCAGGAACAGCCCCTAGGCCCTGAGCTCAAGCCATGGAGACCTCATAAAAATAGAATAAAATAAATAAAATGTACAATGACAATCCTCAATGTATATATGTGAAAATGGAGCTAAGTAAGTTGGGGGGAGGGTGGCATTAGGATAGACTTAGGAGACAATGATGGAAGGAATGACAGTGGTTATGATGGATTGTACTCATAATCTGACTTGTGGAACTGAAAGCCCTTTGTACAACTACTTAAAAGTTAAAAGTTACAAAAAGATGCATTGTTATCAAAAGATAATAAAAGGATAATTTTTTTAAAATTTCAAAATAACATTATAAATTAAAAATAGAGCTGGGTGCAAATGACTTTCACCTATAATCCTATTTTCTCAGGAGGCTGAGATCTGAGCATGGCAGTTCAAAGCCAGTCCAGCCATTAAGCCTGTGAGATCTTTATCTCCAATTAATCACCAAAAAGCTGGAAGTGGAGCTGTGGCTTAAGTGGTAAAGTGCTAGTTTTGAGCAAAAAAGCTCAGGGACATTGCCCAGGCTCTGAGTTCAAACCACAGAACACCACCAAATTTTAAAAAATGTGTCTGTAACTTATAGAATCCTTGCAACTTAGAAATCATAAGAGGACAATTTGGCTTCCTCCTGAGGTAAAGAGAGCCAAAGCCTTCCTAGCAATTAATTCTCTCCCTTTCCTTCTCCATTGGGATTAGTAAATCCTTAGCAATTAGAATCCATGGACCAACTTGACTAATAATCAGTTCTGAGCATCGAGCTTCCAGGTCAGCTGATTATAAGTACCCATTCTTCATCCCTGCCCTACAATTTGCTTCTTGTAGCCCCATGGTCTTTGTGGCAGTGTGTCCTTCTGCCAGGCTCATCAGCAGAACCAAAGAACTCCCATGTGGTCCTATCTTCTTGCTGGCCCTGAACACTAAGCATTTCACAGGAAGCAGGGGAGAAAATGACTTAGTGTTCTTTGGTCTCCTTCCAGAAAAGACCCAGTGAAGCCCAGTAAGTGTTACTGGACACCTGGATGGAGGAGGGATGCTAATGACCTGGCTTATTTGCCGTGCTAAGAGTATAGCTGGGGTAGCTCGATGTGAGGGTTATCACGAGGCAGGGTTTATCTCAGAGCCCTAGGATGTTTGTATTCTGACTTACAGTAATGGAGAGAGCACTCCAACTACTGTTCTGTTTGCTTCCCATCTTGGTTGCATGTAATCAAAGAATCTCTCCCACCAGAGCAGGATGCAAGAGTTCTGCCATGTCCCCACCCTCCAAAATAATCATTATGATGGTAATGACCTTCACCATGATGTAATAAACATTTACCTAGGTGTTCCAAGTCTGGAACTCACAGATAACTTCCTTCATGGAGCAAGCAGCTAAAAAGTAAATGCTAGCCAGGCACAGGTGGCTCAGGCCTCTAATCCTAGCTACTCAGGAGGCTAAGATATGAGGATCACAGTTCAAAGCCAATAAAGCACTCAGAAAACTGGAAGTGGCACTGTGGCTCAAGTGGTAGAGCACTAGCCTTGAGCTGAAGAGCTGAAGGGCAATGCACAGGCCCAGAGTTCAAGCCCCATGACTGACAAAATAAATAAATAAATAAATACATACATACATACATAATATTTCATTAAGTGTTCTTTCCACTATACAGAATAGAAAAGCATATTCTTTATCATAATGACATATTTTAGGATAAGATAATCAGATTTATGTGTGCATGTGTGCACACGTGCACACACACACACACACACACACATGCATACACCAAACCTGGATTTTCAATTCAGAGTGGGGGTGCTGTCCCTGAGCTTTATTGCTTAAAGCTTGTGCTCTACCACTTGTGCCACAGCCCCACTTTTGGTTTTTTGGTGGTTAATTGGAGATAGGAGTCTAATAAACTTTCCTGGGTGGGCTGGATTTGAAGCACAATCCTCAGAACTCAGCCTCCTGAATAACTTGGATCACAGGCCTGAGCCACTAGTGGCTGGCTGTAGATTCTCCTTTTTAAAAAAGGTTATACTGGATGCAAGGTACCAAGATCAAATACAGTGACAACAGGGATATAAATGCAGAAACAAGAACACAGGATGACCCATTGCAACAATGATACTCACAAGACATTATGTTGGAAGTGAACTTTACAACTTTTAGGGGAGGAGTGGAGCAGATAGGGGAGGAAAAGGATAGCTGGAAAAAAAGGAGGGGGTAACAATGTTTGACAAGAAATGTACTCATTACCTTACTGATGTAACTGTAACCTCTCTGTACAGGATTTTTACAAGAAAACATTATTTAAAAAAATATCTATACCATCAAACCACACCTCCCCACTTGTGAAAGTTTTTAGGACACACAGTCCATTGTACTGTGCAAATCTAAATTTATTTTGTGTTCCTTGATCACAACACAGACACATTCCTGCTTGCCTCTCATACTCAATTGTTTCCTTCAACATTTGTCTTTCATAAAGGTGTTCTGGCCACATGGAACTACATAATTTATTATCAGGTGTCATAAAATTCCTCCTCCTGGGCCTCTAAGAGGATCCAAAATGACAACCTGTCCTGTTTGGGCTGTTCCTGTCCATGTATCAGATCACCCTGCTCAGAAATCTGCTCATCATCTTGGCCATATACCCCAATGTATTTCCTCCTCTCCAACCTCTCCTTCAATGACATTGGTTTCAGCACCTGCATGGTGCCCAGAGGCATAACCAAGCCATCTGTTAGGCTGGCTGCAATACTCAGTTGCATTCTGTACTGACTTTTGTGGGAATGGAGAAATTCCTGCTCTCCATCATGGCCTATGATCATTGCATGGCCTTATGCTATCCACTTAGATACACAGCCATCATGACTCCATGTCTCTGTTCTGCTGATTGTGTTCTGCCTGTCCATCACCATGCCCTGTTGCACTGTCTGATGGTGTCACAACTGTCCTTTTGCATAAGCGTGGGGATCCCCCACTTCAGTGATCTTGCCTAGATTATTCAGCTTCTGAAGAACAGGTGCTCAGGTGCCTTCCCTGATAATGTCCTGATCTATGTGACCACTGGCTTCTTTGGGGGAGTCCCTCTCTCTGAAATCATGTTCTTTTATGTTCATGTCATGGGTTCAGTCTTGACATCACCCTCTGGGGAACAAAGTGCAAAGCCTTTTCCACATGTGGCTTAACTAAAATATGATCTATGCAGGGAAAGTTTCAGGGTGTAACTCCTTTGAACAAAAATCTTATAGTTTAATAAAATGAGAACTAGGGAGCTGGAACCTGTTTTGTTAGGGGAGGATGGAGGGCCAAGGATGGGGAGGATGAGCATAGAAGTAGAGAGAGGAAGTGTGGGACAATACAGTGATAATGTTCAATATATATAATGTGAAGATTTGAGGGGATAAGTGGTTGGGAGAGATGAGGGAGAATGATAGAAGGCATGGCATTGATCAAGTTGTATTGCACTCATACATTAACTGGTTGAATTGAAGCCCCTTGTACAACTACTTAAAGATAATTTAAAAAATGAATAAATGAATTATTTACACATTTCTCAAAGGAAAGTGTACAAATAGAGATGAAATAGCAAGTACAGGAGGAAGTTGTTGAGAAGAAACAAACTTCTCATTTTCTGTAGAACAGAAAAGTAATGACCCAACTATTTCCAAGTGAGAAAAGTTTACAAGTTTCCAACAACATGAAATAAAAATTACTTGATATGGAACTCCTGCCAGTTGTCAAGATTTGATCAATACGCAGGAAGTATATGTATTCAAATTGAATCCTATACTCATAAATATGTACAATTAATATTTGTTAAGAAAATTACCAATATTCATTGTGTTAAAAAGACAACACTAAAGCCAGGCACCAGTGGCTCATGCCTGTAGTCCTAGCTTTTCAGGAGTGTGAAATCTGAGGATTATGGTTCAAAGCCACTCTGGGCAAGAAAGTTCATGAGACTCTTTTTTTCCCACTAGTCCTGGGGCTTGAACTCAGGCCCTGGGCTCTGTCCCTGATCTGCTTTTGCTCAAAATTAGCACTCTAACACTTGAGCCACAGCACCATTTCTGGCTTTTTCTGTTTATCTGGTACTGAAGAATTGAGCCCAGGGCTTCATGTATGCTAGGCAAGCACTCTACCACTAAGCCACATTCACAGCCCCCATGAGACTCTTATCTTCAAGAAACTACTCAGAAAAAGCTGGAAGTAGAACTGTGGCCCAATTAGTAGAAGGCTATCTCTGAACAAAATGAAGCTCAAAGATAGTGCTCAGGCCGAGTTCAAGCCCCAGAATGGGTACAAAAAAGAAAGAAAGGAAGAAAAGAAAGGAGGGGAGAAAGAAAAGAAGAAAGAAAGAAAGAAAGAAAGAAAGAAAGAAAGAAAGAAAGAAAGAAAGAAAGAAAGAAAGGAAGGAAGGAAGGAAGGAAGGAAG